>NW_007732119.1:11807-14067 GCF_000696425.1 Galeopterus variegatus
CCTTCCCTCCCATGATCAGAGTATTGGATTTTTCTGAACACTTGGACTATTGGACATTTGAACTCATAGCTTCTTCTCTTGGGAGTTCTTCCTGGTTGCCATCTGCCTGGTAAATGCCAGTCTGTCTTTTAAGACTTGGTTTGGGAATCCACCTCCTCTCTGAAACTTTCTCAGTTGCACAAGTAGGAATGGCTGTTCCTGCCATTGTTCCCGTTCCTTGTGTACATGTACCTGTTACATGGAGTGCTCTGAATGCTTTACTTGTCTCTCTCCTCTACTCCACCATGAGAAGGAAACATGGCTGTCTTCATTGTATTTGTGTGCACAGTGACCAGCATGGGGCTTGGCCTATAGTAGGTGCTCAGAAATGTTGACTGAAAGAAAGTTTGAACTTAAGATGTCGTTAGATCGCAAACAGTGAAGCTGTGTAGATGGGCTGCTGCTAAGCCCCTTTGTGAATATAGAAGTGACATCTTTAGCAAACATGAGGTATTCTGATAGCTTCATATTGGTTTATAAATGCATTTGTTTCTATAAACCTCACACAATCAAATCAGCTTCTGTCCAGTCTCTTTGGATTTGATTTTTGTATAATGTCTGTAATTAGTCTGTTTCTGTTGCTTATAACAAAATACCTGAAACTGGGTGATTTATAAAGAAATACAACATTTATTGCTTACAGTTTCTGAGGCTGGGAAGTTCAAAGTCCATCTGGTGGTGGTGAAAGTGACCCAGGGGTCTCACATTGCAAGACGGTGGAAGCAGAGAGAGCAGAGAGAGAGAGCAAGAGGACATCTTTCTCACTCATTCCCCTTTNTACAATGTCTTTCTGTACCAAAAATATGATGATAAAAATATTATTTGTACTGAGATTTGTATCTACAAATTGTTTTTACTTCCATCGTCTACTTGATATTTACACCAATCCCATGAGTTGGGTGGGGTTGACATTACTTGCATTTTATAGACATATGGAACCAGATGCTCAGATGTCACATGACTTGTCCAAAGTCACACAGTTGGTAGCTAATAGAAACAGATATTTAAGTCTTCTTATTTCAATCATTTCTAATTATTCATATCTATTTGAGGGTCCTTCTGCCACTGAAGAAGCACCCTCCTATTTCCTTGAATGTGGTAGAGAAATAGGTCATTGGGGTCAGAAGAAAATCCCTGTTGACACACCTGTCTGACACTTGGTCACTTGGAGAATGGGGTTTTCCATCACTTTGTTTACTTGCTCCCTGTTCCGTGCCCCGAGGCTTCCCCACATCGGGCTGCCAAGACTGCAATGGTCACTGCAATTTGTTGACAAATAACAAAGATGCTCCTCGTCTTGCTGTCAATTTTACATCCTCTGGGTTTGCCAAGTGAGCCCAACATGCCAGGAAGGGCTTTGTTGTGGTCTGTGACTCACTGCTCACTCCTCGGCCGCTCCCTGGGTGCAGGCTATTACAATCTGCTGATTGCACAATTTCAGAACATCTCTGGGTGAATCGGCAGAAGATGAAAAAAACAAAAACCAACAATAAAGACCCACCGACACAAAACAACCTAACAGATCAAGGATTCAGCCACTGCTGCATATATAGCAAAAGGCATGTGCTCACCTGGCCTGCTCACAGATTACCCCAGGTGCTCAAGGTTAGGTCCTTCTCAGCAGTAGCTGAGAACATCATTTTTTTGAGGGAGGGTGACTTTATTGACATGGCAAAAGGATCACTTGAAAATTGAAGTTCTAGTCGTAAATGAAGCAGTTCAGTTTCCCCATAGATAATGTACTTGTAATAAATCACAAATTGTATATAGGTGTGACTAGAGTTTATTTCAATTACCAATGTAATTGCCACTCTGTTTTCCAAAGGTTACTGGGGAAACTCTTAACCTGGAGAGGTAAAGGGAGTTAGCGTCTGGGTCTGGTCAGTATCCTCTCCTCACCTTTCCCTTCAGGAATTTATTCACTGGACATCACAGAAGAGCCTGCTCGTGCCGTGCTGTACACTAGATACCTGGGGTACATGGTGATAGATGAGATACAGTCTATGTTCTCAAGAAGCTCCAAACTGTAGTGAGAGACACAGACCTAGGCACAGATCATTGTAATACACTAGGCTAAGTGCAGAATTTAAAAACCTGCAAAGTGCTTTGAAAGTTCCTGGCTTGGACAATCAGGGAAAGCTTCTTGGAGGAGGCAGTGATGCTTGAAATAAGTCTTAGGTGGAACTTCCTTTGGATGTGTACAAGAAGAGTCCCTGCCCTG
>NW_007732119.1:14672-17736 GCF_000696425.1 Galeopterus variegatus
TCACAGAAGAGCCTGCTCGTGCCGTGCTGTACACTAGATACCTGGGGTACATGGTGATAGACGAGATACAGTCTATGTTCTCAAGAAGCTCCAAACTGTAGTGAGAGACACAGACCTAGGCACAGATCATTGTAATATACTAGGCTAAGTGCAGAATTTAAAAACCTGCAAAGTGCTTTGAAAGTTCCTGGCTTGGACAATCAGGGAAAGCTTCTTGGAGGAGGCAGTGACGCTTGAAATAAGTCTTAGGTGGAACTTCCTTTGGATGTGTACAAGAAGAGTCCCTGCCCTGGACCCTGAGATTTAGAGGGCCTGCCCTTGTCTTCCTCTAGCTGTGCCCCTCCCCCAGGATGGAGGAATCCACTAGTCTCAGAGGAAAATCTACCCACACCCAGAGCCCGTGCCCCTCCACTTCTTCTAGACCATGCTCCAGGGTCATCTGAACCCTGAGTTTTCTGCCCAGAAAACTCAGAACCTGTTTTTAGGTCCTATGTGGGCCTCTTTCTGGGGTCCTTGGGCTGACCGCATCACTAGGTGAACTCCTAGGCCTGAAAGGTAGTCAAAAAGTGGTTGTTGTTTGGGGAGGACAAAGATGGTGTTTGGACATGAGGGCCAGAGTGACCACTTATGTACATGAAAGACCCCTCACATTGCAAGACAGAGCTGGTGCATGGAAGAGAAGGAGACAGGTCTGGGGCTGGGACACGGATCTGTTTCCCTGTGTCTTCGAGTTCTAGTGCAGATCTCTGAGGAGTCCTAGAAGTCTAAACTTGAACTTGGCCTTCCAGCTTGTTAAGGTATATTTTTCGAGGTAGAAGGATAGAGTGTATTTCATTTAACAGGAGGCTTGTTTGACTTATAACTTTTCAGCAGGAGAGACATTCACCATTTGGGCCTCTGTCCTCTTGTGCTGGGCCCTACAAATGTTAGGGGCTGACCTGATCTTAGGACTGAGTGAGATATCTCTAGGCTGTGCATGGATTTAGATTCTTAGAGTTAAATGAGACCCTCAGCCTTGAAAGGCTCCATTTATTGGAGATTTAGGCAAGTGTCCAATCATAGTCATAGATGCTGAAAGAGTAATCTAACTGTTTCATGCAATCTAACTGTTTCATGCCCACCTGCAGGTATGCTGAAAATCACAGTAACATGTTGAAAGAGCAGGCTGTACGTGAGGCAGAGGGGGGAGAGATCCATTCTACTGGAGTGATGGGAAGTAGGTTAGAAAAGCTTTGTAGATGAACCTTTCGATCTGAGCCTTGAAAGGTAAGTATGTGAGTGGGGTATGAGAATGCAGGAAGAAATTTCAGATGGAAGAAGCAGAGACCTAACAAAGCGTGACACTTTAGGGAAAAATAAATAGTCTAGCACAGTGGCAACATAGAGTGTGAGCAGAGAGAGGAAGGCAGGGGCTGGATCATGAGAGGTCTTATAGGTTAGGTTAAGGAGAATCTTATCCTATAGGTCATGGGGACTTGTTAATTGTTCTAAGCAGGGGAGTGGAGTGTCCCCTCTTAGAAAGATCCTCTGGCCACTGAGTGGAGAACAGATTGGAGGGTCCAAGCTTGGGTCTCAGCCTCTCTACTCAAAGTCTATTCTTAACATGTGCGTAGATTTCACCCACCAGACTTCTATTGCACTGGCTCAGTGGCTTGCATCCCAGCTGTTCATGAAAATCACTAAAAAACACAGCAGCCCAACCCTGGCCCCAGACAGATTAACTTAAAATCTTTGGGGATTGGTTGTCTGTAATTTTTAGAAGCATCGCAGGTGATTCTGATAAACACTGAGGACTGATAGCCACTGTGAACTATTTCTCTTTGCCACTGCACAGACTGTTGTGAACTAACTATATTTAGGAGGTGAGCACTAACCCCCCACCCCACCCTATGCAAATTCTTCCTTTTCTGTTTCTTGTGCTTTGGTGATTGGAAGGAAATTATAAACTGACTTTACTGGGGGAAAAATAACTTCTAGGTTTGAGTACTGCACGAGACACCCTCCCTCGTGATCCAGGAGCTTCTGCCTTAATGGTGGCTTCCCATTTCTCACTGCCAAGGTCTCCCTGGGCTGCAGAAGCTGGAAATGAAAATTGCCTACTTGGTACCCTTTGGGATATTGCAATTTAACTGTTTCATGCCCACCTGCAGGTAGATTCCCTTCAAAATTGGTGCCTCATTTCTCAAAGGAGCGCTTTGCCTTTTGGGCTTAATGGAGTGCCCTTGTATGCCAAAGCCCATGGAAACACTGCAGTGGCAAAGTCCCTTCCACCTACCCATGCAGGAGGTGAATAATGCATGAGACTGGCCACAGGGGAGTGTTCCAGTCCCATCTGAATTGAGTGGGAACCAAGGGAAAGGCTGTCCCCTTGCTTGGGTTCCCCCATAGCCAGGGCAGAATGGACATGACTGCCTTATCAGATGCTCTCACGGGCACTGTGGTCCTCTGTAGAATACACTTGGATCATCATTGCCCTTGAATCCTAGGTACTGGGAGACTCTCCCAGAGAAACTTTCTACTCTGTCCCATGTCCTAGTGTAGACAAGTACAGGAAAAGCAGAGAAGCTGGAGTTTGGGAGAACATGAAGGTGGGGGCTGAATCCACTTTGCATATATTAGGAAGATGCTAATTTGTGAAATGAACTAATAAATGACTGGAAGACATATCCAGGCCACCGTAGGGAGCAAGCTAGCCCTGTCAGCATACGTATATTTACTTTCCCTCGCTGTCCCCAAGTGAAAGACCAGGTCAGCATTCCCATGTAGCTGGAGCAACAGAGGCCTCTGCAAGATCTGGGTTCTAGAGGACTGAATTATGTAAGCTGGAAAGGGTCCTGCAACTTCAAGATTCTAGAGATCTCTGAATACAGTATACATCAAGGGAGCTCTTTTAGCTTCTGTACCTCCCACAGTCTTTACCTCCCACCTTTACCTGACACCTTTAGCTGTGCCCAAGGAGGCTTTGACATTTTTGTCTTTTATGTATTTTTTATTTTTATTTTTATTTTTTTTAAAATTATTTTTATTTTGTCAATATACAATGTAGTTGATTATTGTGTCCCAT
>NW_007732119.1:18700-19996 GCF_000696425.1 Galeopterus variegatus
TGATTTGCATTTCCCGGATGCTGAGTGATGTTGAGCATTTTTTCATATGACTGTTGGCCAAGTGTCCCCATATCTTTGTCTTTCCTCTTGAATCTACTTCTTCTAGTAATGGGGCTGGGTTAGTTCCTTGTTTTCATTTTATTTGAAAACATGTATTTTTCCAGTTATGAAAGAGTGAATATTGAATATGGAAAACTTAGTGGTAAATAGGGAGAGTATAAGGAAGAAAATAAAAATCTCCTATTAAGCCCATCGATGGATAAATCCACTATTGACATTCACTTCCACTCATTTTTCTATGCATATATAAATATACCCTAAAACAAAATCAAGATTTTTATAAAATTTTGTAGTTTGTAGTTCAAATGTACTGTACCATTTTTTTCCATGTCATCAGTTATTTTTGAAATGATTAGAATACATTAATTATATAAGTAATGTGTGTTCGGTATAGAAAAATCAGGAAGTAAAGGCAAACAAAAGGAAGATAAAAATCACAATCTCAACAGGTAGTGATACTCACCATTAGCTTTTGGTGGTCTATCTTTATGTACATATTTATTTCTATGAGAAATTGAGCCTGTGTATACATATAGCAATGAATGCACCTGCGAAAAACTCAAGCACTACAGAAAGTTATAAATAATGAGTCGCTCTTTCCATTCCCAGATCCAGGTTCCCACTTCTGTAATTAACCATTGTTTATAGTTTCTTTAGTATCCTTTGAAGAGATATATGCATATGAAAGTATATTTTATCTGTAGCTGTTTATCTTTTTTATTTCCCACAAATGAGATTATATTCTTCATCCTACACCTTGATTTTTCTACTAAGTATTTCAGAAATCTTTCCATGTCAGCACATACAGATATACCTCATTCTTTTTAATGATTTTATGGTATAGCTATATCATAATTAGGTCACTTAACCAGTCTGCATTGATTGAAATCTAGGTCATTTCAAGTTTGTTTAGTTTTTGCCATTACCACATTGCAGTAATAATGTACACATATTTTTATTTCTCTCTGTCTCTCTCTCTCATACATACACCTACACACATCCCTAGAATTTGCTTTGAAAATTGTGTTTCTAATCTTTCCTCCCCACTTAATAATACATGACCATTATTTTGTAAATAATTCTACTTTTATAATAGCTTTTAAATGATTACCTTGTATCTCATCAGACAGACATATCATAATCTATTCAACCCATTTCCTACTGTTGGACATTTTGATGTACCCCCTCCTCCTAAGACTATACTTTCAGGGGTCATTTCTATAGTTTGTCACTAGA
>NW_007732119.1:21097-22898 GCF_000696425.1 Galeopterus variegatus
CGGGCGCGACACTGGGGGTTGCGATCCGTTGCCGGTCACGAAAAGAGACAAAAAAAAAAAAAAAAAAAATCACCTATTTAAACTTCTGCCATCAGTATATAATTATGCCTATTTCTCTACATCCTCACGTCTTTAAATTTAATACTTTTTAAAAACATTTTCCAGTTTTATATTTGATAACCATAGTGTTTTACTTTACATTTACTTAGCAGTGATAAACTTTCAATGTATTTATTGGACATTTGTGTATTGTTACTTGGTTTTGTTTGCTCATCTGCTCTGCTTATTTTAGAATTTAGAGGGTTTATTTTCCTGGTTAATTTGTAAGATGTATATTTTATGAGTAGTTAATCTGATATCATGTATATTATAGATATTTTATCACAGGTGTTGATTGCCTTATGTACAGAACTTTAAAATTTGAAAATTATTTTCATCTTTTCTGGTTGTGCTTCTGAGTGCTGTAGTTAGGAATCTCCTCTCTTGTGTAAGTTCATATCCATGTTAACATATGCTGTTTCTTTAATCTATCCAACACTTGTTTGTACACATTTGCCCAAAGTATCAGCCAATTAAACAATATGTTTTATTAAAAATTTTCCACTTCTAATTTGAAAGGTTACTTGCTGTAAAATAAACTAGAATTTGTTTTCATACTATCTATTGCTTTGTGCTGATCTGCCTACTTATTTCTGCATCATCTCTACCCAGTTATTGTCCAAGTGGTGAACACTGTAACATCTCATTGGCAAAGTTTCCCTCTCAGTATGCGGATCCAATTGGTAAAATTATAACCAGTGTCTGGAAGCAATAGGAAGATAGCTTTAGCTCATTATAACTTAATAACTGAGCTGTTGAGAGAGAGAATCTGAGTTATAAAGAAAAAATAGTTAGGAGGGGGTGATTATCAATAAGTTAAAGAAGCATGAAGGACACATTAGCACCAAACCATGACTTTCTTCTTGAATAATTAAAAACATTGAAAATATTTAAAAAGGGAATAATAGTCTTATTCTGTAAGAACATGTCATGCAACTTAGGTGCTCTACCTAGAATCATTTCTCACACTGCTGTTGGTACCTGTCCCTCAACTTGGGACATAGGGTTATTGTGAGGATTAATGGGGTTAATTAACCTCATAGGATTATTGTGAAGATTAAGGAAGATTAATTACTTATGTGACCTTCCAGTACATTACTGGTGCTCAGCATATGGTAATTATTAAAGACAAGTGGGCAAATTCAGAAAGAAGCAATCTCCCCTTCCCCAGGGTTTTTCCAGCAGAGGCTAGCAAAAAAGGCGTTTTGGTGACGTTTTGGTGATGTGACAAGGGGACTTGAATGTGCACAGAAATCACCTGGGGATCTTGTTAAAGTACAGTTTCTGATTCAGCAGGTCTGGGGTGGGGTCTGAGATACTGCATTTCTAACAAATTCCTGAGTGCTGCTGCTGCTGGTCTTCAGGCCACATTTTCAGTAATATGTTTGAGGGGGGATGTTCAAGAGTTAGAGCTGAGGCTGGACTAGATGACGTAAGACCCCTTTCAGTCTTCAGGTCCTTTGAGTCTGTGTCTAGATAGACCATTCACAGTTCTAGAAATAGAAACACATCATGGTGGTGGTGGTGATGGTAGTGGTGTATGTTTAAAAAATTATATTAATTTTTTTTATAGGTAATGCTTTTGCTACAAAATTTAAAAGGCACAAAAGGATACTCAGTGAGCAATAAATATCCCTCCCACCCTTGCTCCCTAGACACCCTGTTTCTTTCTTCAGAAGATTTATTTTTACCAGTTTTTTTT
>NW_007732119.1:24079-25177 GCF_000696425.1 Galeopterus variegatus
TTTTTTTTGGACTTAAAAAATCAGACATAACTATTTTTATGTAGTCTCCTGTACCAATTTTTGTTGTTTTTGTGTTTTCTGTCATACTTTCAACAACCCTCTCTCCCACTTTGAAAGTATAGAGAACAGTCCTCTTTTTTCTTCTAGTATTTCATAGTTTTATCCTTTCATGTTTAAATTTTTGATACACCTAGAATTTATATTCATGTAAGATGTAAGGTGTGGATGCAATTTTATTTTTCTTTCCAGATGGCTACCTAATTGGCAAAACATAGTTTATTGAATAATCCTTCCTCTACCCACTGATTTAAAATTTTAGCTGGGCCAGCCTGGTGGCGCACTGGAGAGTGCGCTGCTTGGGAGCGTGGCGGTGCTCCCGCCAAGGGTTCGGATCCCATGTGGAGACCGGTTCCCGCTCGCTGGCCGAGCGCGGTGTGGGCGCAACACCGAGGGTTGCAATCCCGTTGCCGGTCCCTGGTACGGGCGTGACACCNTTTTTTTTGTGTGTACTTTCCAGTGGTTATCTATGCATTGTACAAGCATGTATTTTCTTTATTATTTTTTATACCTTGCTTTTTTTCACCTGAAATTATATCCTAGAAATTATTTTATATTGGTACAAATGGGACTGCTGGAACTTTTAAAATAACTGCATGTAGATATATTATAATTTAATTAAAATAGTCCTCTTTGATCTATTTCGTTTCCAAAATTTTGCTAGTACAGTGTTTCAGTGAAAATATTTGAATATCTCATTTGAAACAGGTAGAATAAATTCTTAGAAGCAGAATTGCTGCATCAAAGGACATGCGTATTTCACATTTTGATGGATGGTGCCACATTGCTCTTCAAGGGTGTTTTGGTGACCGACAGTCCCAACAACCACGTATGGGATGTTCTTTCCCCACGCCCTGGCTCACACAATATGTTGCCAAACCCTTCCGATCATTGCCAACGTAACAGGTGATAAGTGATATCTCATTGGGACTTTAATTTGCATTTCCCATATTATGAGTGATACTGAGACATCTTATCAATTGTTGGGGAGGCATTTGCATTTCCTTTCCCAAAACTGTCTGTTTATATTCTCATTGATTT
>NW_007732119.1:26977-36855 GCF_000696425.1 Galeopterus variegatus
ATGTATTCTCTGCCCCCACAACTCATAATCTGTGCTATCAACATCCCATGCCAGAGTGGTACATTTATTGCAATCGATGAACCTACACTGACACGTTGTTACCATCCCAAATCCCTAGTTTACCTGCAGATTCACTCTTGGTGTTGCCTATTCTATAGGTTTTGTCTAACGACGTGTTCATTGGCACAGAATCACACAGAATAGTTTCACTGCTCTGAAAATCTTCTGTGCTCTGCCTGTCCGTTCCTTCCTCCTCCCAAACCCTGGAAACCACTGGTCCTTTCACTGTCTCCGCACTTTTGCCTTTCTCCAGAATATCGTATAGTTGGAATCATACAGTTTGTAGCCTTTTCAGACTGGCTTCTTTCACTTATGCTTTTACTCACTTCTTATGTAAACTCTACAATGTGGTGTACTTGTCTCTGCTTGTCTGGGTAACATAAAATACTGTTGCTATTTTTATTAGAAATGCAATAAATTTATAGATTGATTTAAGGGAACTGATTTCTTTTATGATATTGAGTGTTCTTATCAAAGAACACAGCATCCTTTCCATTTGTTGACTTTCTTTTTGTCTCCGAGTTTTTAAATGCTGTATGTCAATCATGTAGATCTGTTTTTTCACGTTGATCTTGTTTATTCCTAGGTCTTCATTTTTTTGTTTGTTCGTTTCTATTGTAAATGTGGTTTTTCCTTTTGTCACACCTTCTAGTTGACTATTGTTTGCACATGTGAAAGCTATTGGTCTTAGTATGTTAATTTTGTATCCAGCCACCTTAATGAATTTTCTTATTGTTTCCCAAACATTTGTCAATTTGTTTTGTTTTGTTTTGTTTGGTGTTTTACATGAAACATTATGGTGTTTTACATGAAACATTATGGAGTTGTTGTGTTGTTGAAACAGGTTTCTGTTTCCATAGTATTCCCTTTGGCACCCATTATTGAATTTGAAATCAACAGGGAGAGTTAATGATGTTTTCAGGGGAAATATTTTTAAATTATTTTCATTCCTCTGATGCCACCTCCAAAAGCCCAAGAACTCTAAGTCCTGAGGTAAAACTTACTGTTTACCTTGGATTGTCTAAGCAAATAATATTATCTGCAAGTACACATAACTTTATTGCCTCTTTTCCACTTTTTAAAATCCATTATTTCTATATCCTATCTGTTGTTTTGGTTAGTAGCTTCAAAATAAGTGTAAGCACTAGTGGTGGTGAAGAGCTTCCTCTCCCTACTTCTGACATTAATGGAAATGCTGCTTCTACTGTTTTCCTGATAAGCCTGATGCTGCATTTTTGGTTGGGATACATTCCTTCTGGTGCTGAATGACTAGCCCTCTGTTCTTATTTTTAAATAGTTTTCTAAAATCAAGAATGGGTTTACAATTTTTCAAACACCGCTCTAGTGTTTATAGGGATGGGCACATGGTTTTTCTTTTTTGATCTATTAATATGATGAATTATATTAGACAGCATTTGAAATCATCTTCCTGATATCTAGTGTGTGGAAGATTTTCTCTACAAAATCTCAGTCTTGTTTTTATCACACTCCCGGCTTGCTTTCTTTCAGGCCCTGGAGATGGATTGCCCAGGGTTATGTATTTGCGGTTACACTGTTTTTTGCTATTTTTACTCTGATGCTCCCCGATGCCCCTAAATGGGGACCTTAGGTCAAGTCAATGGGTAGTTTGCAATGCCAGTCTGGATCCCCCTGCTGGAGCAATTCATTTTCTGGGGCCCTTTGCAAACTCTTTGCTCTTGCTCTTCCACACTCTGCTAGAAAGACGTGGAGGGTGAAGAGCTACCTGTTGATTCCTACTTCTGATAACCCAGAGCTGCCAGGGGCTCTCTTCTGACTCCCTGGCAGGAAGTGCTCAGTAGCAGGCTTTACACCTGTGCCAGATCCATTGCTTCACCACGGAGCAGTCATCAGCAGCCAGCCTCCCAGCACTGCCCAGGGCATGACTGGCACCCACTGATTCAGTGAGCCACAGCCTGGAGACGTGGACTCAGCCCGGCTGACATGCGGCCTCAGCAGTTTCTCCAAGTGCAGAGTCAGCCCAGGGGCTGGCTTTCATGAGGCCCGTGCTCCTCTCGCGTGCAGTCACGCCTCCTCAAATCTTTTTATCTTCCCATCTCAGGCAGAGACCCGGGGGCCATGGTGGTTTTCCAGAGGCAGCAGAGATTTCATCCTGGGAAATCTCATACTTGCAAATGGGAAGAAATGCCAATTCAGTATAATCCAACAAATAGTCATTAGCTTCTATCAGCTCTATGCTGGTGCAGAAGGAGAGAGTAGTAAGATGGATATGACTGTCATTACTTTCCTGGAGTTCTCAGTTAAAAGAGAGACCTGATTATAAAACTAGAACAAACAAGTGTTTAATAAATGCTATGAACTCACCTTCCTGCCTCGTCTCAGCCTTAATCCTTCCTTCACCCAGCTTCCAGGGAGTTCATTCTACAATATAAACTTAATACTGCCAATCCTCTGCTTACATAGCACCTCTTTGCTTTCAGGAGAAATTTCACATTTAGTCTGGTATGCAGTGCCCTTCACAGTCTGGTTCTAAATGTGTTGACCTGCCTTATCTTCTTCTGTCCCCTTTTCACAGACTGCCAAGCCCTGTTATCTGAATGCCCACTCTCAGCTTTGTGTCTTTGGACAAGCTCTCTTCCCTGTAGAAAAAAACACCTTTCTCCCTTTCTTTGCCTGATGATCTCCTGCTCATCTTCCAAGACTGAGGGTAAATGTCTCTCCTTTGAGACTCCTCCTCTCACACCCTTTCCTATGTTTGATTCCTCTTTTCTCACTAAGTGCCAGAGGTGTCATGCTCACCTTTCTTCTTAGGACTTTCCATAATATCATAAAAATCTTCTAGTCCAGTGGTCTTCAGAGTTGGATTTGAATAGTTGGATTTGTGTACTTTGTAATGTGCTTAATATGTTGGTACAATGGCACACATATATACTTCATGACTAATAAATATACCTAGATAGTGGTTGTGCGCTCAAAAGTTGTTAGTGATCAGGGTTAATAACCTGAAAAGTTGGAAGGTCATTGCTGTAGCAATTTGATCCTGGAGGGCACAAACCCAATCTTATTTGTAGGAGCTCAATAAAGTTGCTTGAGTAAATGAGTAGCCTCTACGTGAGTAAAGTGATGGTAAATGCTTTAAATGAGACAAAAATAAGATGCAAGAGTAGAAAGAGTGGAAACATGATTGTGCATTAGTTCAGCAGTCAGAGAGCCCTGGGTTCAAATGATTTCTTTAAGAGGGATTCAGGATGGTCTTAGGTGTGTTACTCATTTTCGTAGACTAGGTTGGAAAATGTTTTCTGTAAAGAACCAGGTAGTAAATATTCAGCTTCAGAAGCCGTACAGTTTCTGCAACTGTTCAACTCTGCCATAGCCAAAGACAACATGCAAACAAATGGGTGTGGCTATGTTCTAATTATTTACAAATAACATTTTTTAATTTAAAAATAAAAAACAGGCGACCATCTGGTTGGCCTGGGGGCCATAGTGTGCTGACCCCTGTTCTGGATGTAATTCCTAGCTTGTGCAATCATTGTATATTATATGAGATACATCTGCAACATGCCTAACCCATGGTTGGTAATGAGTTATTGTTAAATAAATGCTTAGAAGTCTCAACAATAATTAGTTTTAATTTGGGGTCATGCAAGAAAAGAGGTGTTTGAGTCTTTAGCTATGAGTCTCCTAAACAGTGGAGAAAGGTGGGGGAAGAATCATATGTAAAGGCTCTGATATTCTGTTGAGGAGACCCTGGAAGCTATTGCAGCATCCCTGGGTGATGGTATGGTAGAAATAGCAAGGGGTGAACAAGAAATAAACTCTCTCTACCTTAACGATGAAATGGAGTCAATAGAAAACTCTCTGTAATGAGAAATTATATGGCAAACACCCAGTGCTTGGCATGCATTCCTTGATCATGTCTTCTGACGTGCTGGGTTACATCTTTTGATCTTGACCACCACCTACTGTCTGATGCCAAGACAATTGGCTACTCTGCCACGCAGATCTGGATTTCCTTTCAGTCCACACATTTGGGGTAATTCGTTCCCCATCCTGAGGATTAACCTATCTCAACGTGACTCCTTACGCCATCCCACTAGATAAAAATTGGTGGCCCTCTAGTATATGAAGCCTGGATGAGAAGGGATCTTGCCCAGTCTTTCTCAAGATGCCATCTGTGGAGCTCCTGGAGCGGAATCACCTGGAAGTGTCTGTTAAAAATGGAAATTCCTGGGCCTCATCTGGAGCACTGGAGTGAGGATCTTTGCTCTGGGGCCCATTTTAAAATAGCTTCCCAGGCAATTCATACACACACTAGATAGAGTTGGAGATTTGTTGCTGTCTGAAGAAAGCATTAAAAAAAGAAAAAAAATTTTTTCCAAGCCCTCCTTTTATTTCCTTAACCAGATTCTTTAAGACCAGGGTAATCAGTGAAAGAGAAAATTTTGCCCACTGCTAGCTTGCCTGTTTGTTTCCCCATAAAATTCAGGGATAATAAATAGATTTATGTCTGTGTAAGTGTCAATGTTGAAGGGCTCTTCTGTCAAGCAGCCCTATCCCCAGGTGGAACCTGCATTGAGAGCTTCCCTGGTTAGAAATTTCCAGTGAGCCATCTCTCTTTGCAACTCTCTGATTTGCTTTCCCACCTGGTCTTCCCGGGATGGAGATTGCACCTTGAATTTTCCTGGTTAGAACCTCCACAAGTAATTAGAATCCTCCCACGGGGCTTCTCCTAGCAGGTTCTTTAACTTAGGGAGACTCTAATGACCCCATCTTAGGGATTCTCTGCTTCGTTGATCTTTCAATCTAGTGTGTCTAGGACTCTCCTCAGTGAGATGTGAATTTTATCCAATACATAAAAAAGTCAAAGCTATCCATTGAAAGGTAATTTTGTTATCTTTATGATCATAGGACTCAAGATCATAAGGATTAGCTCCCAGATATTCAATCAACTATTATTGATTGTCATGTATGATATGTGTCAGAACCTACATAACAATGAATATACATGTGAATATGTGCATGTGTTTGTGTTTATTTTCATGATTATAGATGCTTGCAACAAATTTGTACATTGCTGACTTCATTAATATATAAATGGTGAAGTAGAGGGCCAGGTTATTAAATAAAATGATGTGTCCAAGGTCACATGACTGGCATGTTACTGACCTAGGGCTCACATGCAAATTCTTGAGTCTGCAAAGTTATCATTCCAATTCTCTTTGTGCCTTGGTCCACTTCCATCCTGGGCTGTCTGTCTAAATAAAAACAAGGACTTGTAGACATCCCAGGAGAAGAAATCATGGGACACTTTGCAGGTAAAGAGCATCCAAATGCTAAAACAGCTTGAGGTCCTGGCACCCTGTGAAATTTCTCAGCTACAGCTGGAGCACAATTGCATCTTTGTAACACTCCCCCCCACCCCCGGAAAAGCCATAGCAACCACTAGATGGCAGTGTATGAACATTAACAGGGAAAAATGTTCCTGTTGTTGATTTTGAAGAATACCCTGGGACTGCCATGGTGAAAGCCTTGGCAAGGACGTCCCAATGGAACTAACCTTCCAAGAACAATGAATTCGGAGATCTGTTGTGACTTTGGGTACCAGCCTGATGGCCATGCTTTTGATCTATGGGAAGCTAAATTGGTGGTTCTCAATCTTACCTGGACATTCTGATTCACTTGGTTTGGATGGGGTCCAGGCATCTGTATTTTTTGTTAACACTCCCCATGTGCTCCACTGTGCTCCAAGAGTTGATAATCTGTGCTAGATGGAGGCCCTCCACCCCTGGGTTGCAAGAACCCAATGCAAAGTAGCACAATGTGATCTCCTAATGTGTTCCAGGCATGGGACTGGCCACCGAGACTGCAGAAATAAAGGAGATATTAAGACAAGGTCTCTGTACTCAGGAAGCCACAGTTCCAAGGAGGCTGAGATTTAAAATTCCAGCTAGGATCCTGGTGGGTGGTGAAGTGCTCCCACAGTCCAGTCCCTACTCTGCCCTGCATGGCCTTGAGTAAGTCACGTCACTGCTCCATAACTCACTTTCTTTAATGGGTTTTGATGGGATTCCTTATTGGGAAAATAAGGATGATGAAACAAGTGCATTGAAGGATCTGTAGGGCTATGCTTCTAATGGCAGTATCGTTTCTCAGTCTAGTTCTGCGTATCCAGGAACAATCTGGCTGTTCTAGGGAGAGATGGATTCCCTTGGCCTAGAATTAGCTCAACTTTGCAGGCAGGACAGAGGGGACCTGCTGCTGCTTTGAGGTCTGACAATTCTCATTTGCTAATAGTAGCATTTTAAAGCATTGCAAAGCAAATTAGTAGTTGATGATAAAGTCTTTAAGAACATCCACAAATTCTGTGTGCTAGTGTTCCAGATACATGTACCAGAGCAACGAAGGGTGAAGTGGGAGAGGGAACCCCAGAGAGCCCCTCATTCCTGCTCCTGTCTATCTTCCCATCTGTGTATCCATCCTCAGCTTCAACGTGCTGATGGAATTTCCCCTAAGCTAGGAGGAACTCTAGAAGGTTGCCTCACAATATCTCCCTTTCATGGGGCATTGATGGGCATATTTAGGAATGGAGAAGAATTGACAGGGATAGCCTGTGAGTTCTGATCTGCAGTTTATGATTAGGAAAGACTTGAAGAACCCAGACTAGATCTTAATCATCTTGCTCATTTTAATACTTGGCACAAAGTCTGGTACAGAGTAGGTGTGAGCAAATGTTTGTTGAATTAAGGTTTCTGTAGTTTGAAGTATTTAACTATGTAAAGCTGACATTAAATATTCATATCTCAGCATCAGAAATAGCTTTGATGCTATTAGTTTCTCATAGACACTGAAAATTATGAAATAGATCATGTTTCCCTCTTTGCATTGGCTGCTAGGAAGCTTAGAGATAAATGAGTGGCCTATTTCTAGCAAATAACCAAGAAAGGTCTTATGTTACACATATGTGATTATGTGATGTCTGATTTTACTTTATTTTTCTCAAGTTTGGTATTTATTGTACTGAATTATTACTTCAAGCTGCCTCAAATTCTCTTTGGAACAAGGAATGGGAAAACTCATTAAATCTGAGACAATGCCTGGAACAATTCCTGGTACATTATAGGAGTTCAAAATATTTATTGAGTAAATTAATGAGTGACTTTTTATCTGAATGTTAAGATTGAATTTGGTATCAACCAACCTGAAAGTCACAGTTTCTCAAAATGAACGGGCTAAATGGGAAGGTCATTTTGGCCCAGAGAGGCAGAATGACCTGCCCAAGATCACACAAATATTCAGTGGCTCTAAGTAAATCCAGTTTTTAAGGTAAACCCAGTTTCTAAGGTAAACCCAGTTTTCATTTTTATTATTGTTTTGACTCAATCTACTTACTGCACTTTCTGTTACTCCAAAATCACCTCTTTTGATCATCTGAGAGAAATAACTATCCTCAGTAGCCTTTGAAAATAAAATATAAAGAAAGTTATGTTGATCCTGTTGCCCCCAGGTGATATGAAAGGCAGCAATGTCACTTGCATTTGATGGAATTGATAATTCTGTTTATCGTTTCTCCTTTGATCGAGTCAATGACAGCCCATGTGGTGACCCATGATGTGAAAACTTAGGGAACGTGGGTAGCCCTATTCAGCAGGCGTTTCTCCTTTGATCGAGTTAATGATAGCCCATGTGGTGACCCATGATGTGAAAACTTAGGGAACGTGGGTAGCCCTATTCAGCAGGCAACCCATGGTCTCCCTGGAGGTTGGAAAGGGATAGTTTTACTGACAGTGTTTATCCTGGATAGAAGCCAGTGGGCCGTTGGCTTGAAGCGTGAGCATCTTTGTCTTGTCAAACAAACATCTCCATCTTGTCAAACATCTTTGTCTAAAATGTGGTCAAGAAATTTTGATGAAATTTTACCTCTCATGTATGTATTTGGTGTTCCTGTAGAGAGCAGAAGAAGTCATGTTCCTGTCTAACAGCCTGACCTGTTTACTTTTCCAGCGTTTTCCCACCCCCTCCCCTTCAACACCACCATTTTTACTACTCTGTATCTTTAGTGGAAATGTGCCCAGCAAACATGTTTTTTAAATTCAATACTCCCTAACCAAAAGAAGTCTTCCTTTTCCTTCCTGTTCACTGTCCCTTGTGTGTTTCCATAGCCATGGACAGATGTATGCAACTCACTCTAGAGCCAAATTTACATGTACTCTGGACAACCCGTTTTCACTGTTATTCCACCAATGGAAGGAATAAGTTCTACCCACTACAACACTTTTAGTTTGAGATCATCATTTACAGAAGCTTTATTTTTGTTTAATTCTGTAAATGAACATCAAACCCTTTATTGCCCCAAATAGCTGTTAGCTCAGATGATGTAATGTCTATGAGACTCCCCAGGAATAGTTTCCCACTCTCTTATCCATGCTGCCTCAATGGACCCATCTCCATGAGGCCGTCACCACATCATGTTCCCATCGCGAGGTTGTGTGTCTGTTTTCCCAATGGCCTGTGAGCTCCTCAAGGGCAGGGCCATCTCTCCTTCATCTGTGAATCTCCTGAACCCACCCAGGGACAAGGCTGTGGTAGGTGCTCATGTTCACGTCCACTCATCCTGTTGTTGATTCATTGTGGTCACTGCAGTTGCCTCACTTAGATTTCTTGCCTTACTTGTGAGGAGCAGACTCTGCAGAAATCCTGGCCAGAAAGAAATTTGATGTGCTAGTCACAGCAGCTCACCTGCTGGCTCACTGAGGTGAGTGTGATGTGATGATCACACAGCCCAGAGGCCTGGGCTTTGTTCACAGGCACAGGTATGTCTTCTGAGTCATGCTCGACCAGCTATTGCTTGAGTCTCAGTCCAGAGACGGAGAAGACCCAGCTCCTGGCTGCTGTCTCTTCTGAAGATTTTAGTTGCTGGATTCAACTCCTAGCTTTGGCTTTCTCTGGGGATTCTCTGAGTTAGGCTCAGTCTCATTCTCTATTAGAGATGAAATTGCTGAGACAATCATTACTTCAGTAATAAATTTTATACCACATTTTGACCTTATCAAAAATTCTAAGGTTTTACCTAGCAACAGAAGAGTTAAAGAAAAAATTTTAAGTCATAACAAACAAAAAATTCCTCTAATTAGCATATTAAAAACACATACATACCTTATCTTCTTGACTATGAAAATAATATAATGTCTTCCCTATAAGTGTACACCACACTCTCTTGGAATAGCTATGTTTTACCTGAAATCATATTTCAACAAATTACAAATGTAGCTCAGAACTCTAACACCTTAAAGTATAGCTTATACACTCTATTTCAAGTTCTATAGGTATCCAGTTTGCCCAAGGTATAAGTGATAGTCCAACTAGACTGTCAAAAAAAAAAAAAAAAAAAAAAAAAATTGCTGAGACAGACACCCTTGAGAGAGGAGAGTTTGTCTTTTGAGAATCTGTATTTAATATAAGGTGATTGTGAATTCTCAGCTGCAGCCTAGGCCTATCAGGCAAAACCCAGATCTTTCTCAGGCCAGAGGTGTAGCAGACTGTGGAAATATAACTTGTCACTGTGGAGGTGACAAAACTATGTCAGGGGAGATGTTCTAAGGCAGGGCAATTGGACAGACAAGTTAGAGGATACTTAGCATTTGCTTACTTTTTTTTTTTTGACAGTCTAGTTGGACTATCACTTATACCTTGGGCAAACTGGATACCTATAGAACTTGAAATAGAGTGTATAAGCTATACTTTAAGGTGTTAGAGTTCTGAGCTACATTTGTAATTTGTTGAAATATGATTTCAGGTAAAACATAGCTATTCCAAGAGAGTGTGGTGTACACTTATAG
>NW_007732119.1:37337-42656 GCF_000696425.1 Galeopterus variegatus
CTATAAGTGTACACCACACTCTCTTGGAATAGCTATGTTTTACCTGAAATCATATTTCAACAAATTACAAATGTAGCTCAGAACTCTAACACCTTAAAGTATAGCTTATACACTCTATTTCAAGTTCTATAGGTATCCAGTTTGCCCAAGGTATAAGTGATAGTCCAACTAGACTGTCAAAAAAAAAAAAAAAAATAGAGGTGCAGTTGCTCATTAGCGAAGGATCACTTCTTCATTTAGTGTTTTTGTCCTCTTTATGTGGGGCTGAAGGGTGGACATGACTGTGGTGTCCTCTCACCCCTCCAGCCCACCCACTCTGGTTGCCTGGATTATTATAATTCCCAGAATTAATTCTGGGTTTGAGGTTGGGACTTCTCTCCTTGTCCTCATCCTAATCTAATGGGGCCTCTTGCCCCTTTTGCTCAGGTTTTGGGAGCTGAAGTGGGGGTGCTCTAATGGGCCCTCTGGTCTTCTCCTTGACTTGTCTTGGGTGATGAGCTTGTCTGGTTTCCTTAATCGTCCTGGTCTGCCCCACACCTGGCAGAAATTCCTTATGTATTTTGGCCAATGACACCATTCCTGAGATATCTTATTATTTTTTAAATGCTTTCAACAGGAATTTGGGAACGAGGAGAATTAGATCCATGGGCACAAGTGAAAACCTTGAACTGGAACTCAGTAAAGTTGACTTCAACACACTGGTGAGGCAGGAGGGGGGGAACGGTGTACGGCGCTGAGCCTGGTAGTTTTGACATCATGATGTTGTTACTCTCTACACATTTCCAAAGCATTTCCCCACACGTTATTTCATCTGATTTTTACAACAAATTTGAATGGGAAAAGTTGTGATTATTACCTGTATTCTGCTAAATCATAGAATGATGCTCCGAGAAGTTTATTAACTTACTTGAGAGCAGAGGATGTGTGAGCTACCCAGACCTTCTACCTTCCAGGACTAGGTCTTTATTAGGTATTTGGGTGCCGTCCTCACTAATTTTGCAATATCTACAACTACTTGTAATAATATTTCCTTATTCTTTTTCTTTAAATGGTCTCATTTTTTTAACTTAAATAAATATATTTAACAAGAAAACTGATTACTGCAGTAAATGAAAAATGAGTATCACTTTTTATAACTGGAAAGTAACCATGAAAATAAAAACAATGACAATGAAGCAGTGCTCTTACATTTTAGTTAAGTATTGATTCTCACTGGAGTAGTTGAGACTGAATCCTACTCTCTCTTTGTTAACATGGGAAATTTTAGCATGCTTTTAGAGAGAGGTATTAAAAGCATATGGCATCAAATTGAGACTTTCTTTTTTATATCAGCAGAGGACTGAAACAGAATTGGAAAAGGAATAACTTTATCAGTACAAATCAGTGTTATTTACTATTGCAATTCTTATGTTGTTTCATACTCTGTGAGAAACACTGCACAATACCATAGTAGCATAATTAAGGAGTAAACATTGGCTGTAAGTTGGGTAATTCTGCCATACTATGTGGATATCAGCAGCAGTTGTGTTAGTTCAGTTACATATATAGACAGATCAGTATTTATCTGTCTATTCACTTAGTAACATCTAATAAACACCTACTATGTGTTGACCATACAAAGATGAACAAAACACAATTCCATCCCTGAAGGAAGTTTGTGGTCTCATTAGCTCTGGCGATGGCATGAACTTCTAAGTTCCCTGATATAAAGTATATCTCGTCAACCTTGTTTGAGGCTCCAAACATGTGGTGAGATCAGAGCTGGGTATTGAAGGACAGGGGCTTGTCAGCTGCAGATCTCCTGGAAGTACTGCTGGTACAAAGAAACAATGGTAGGAAAAGACATGGTGGTCTTGAGGAGCAACTGGTTCTTTAGTTTGGCTGAAGTGTAGAGCCAAAAGAGAGAGAGGTGGGGTGGGGTGAGAAGGACAGGGTGGAAAGGAGACTGGAACGGTAGACCCAAGCCAGTTTGAGAAGAACTTTGTGTGTGCCCTGCCAGGGAGTTTGAACTGATCCTGTAGAGAGTAGGGAACCAACCAGGATATGTAAGGCGGGGATGACATGATCAGATGTACATTTTAGAGAGGTTACTCTGGTAACAGTGAGGAGAAATGTAAAAGGAGAGATTAAGATATCAGCACAGATGTCTGGCTAACATGCCAGAATCAGCTTAAATTATTCCATGAAAATTCTATTCATTCCCTCTCCTTACCCATGTAAAATGTTTTGGCAGCCGCCACCCTGGCCAGATTGGATAACGTTCTGAACAAAGGGTCTGATGCTTTGGCCTTGGCAGAGCATGCCAGACTCAGCTTAAATTATTCCATGAAAATTCTATTCATTCCCTCTCCTTACCCATGTAAAATGTTTTGGCAGCTGCCACCCTGGCCAGATTGGATAACGTTCTGAACAAAGGGTCTGATGCTTTGGCCTTGGCAGAGTTGTCCTGGGATTTTTATTATGGTAGAACTGCTACTTAAAAGTGATCCAATCCATATGAACTGTTTCAAGGGCAACTTAGGCAAAAAACCAAACATCCGTTTCACAACAAATGAATGAGTTTAGCCTCCCTTTGATTTTTAATAACTGGAGTAATTAGGGACTGATTGTGTATGTGTGCGTTTTGCAATTCCGTTAACTCGCTGATACACACACAAGATGGGGATCCACACAGTGTGACAGAACAAGTATATCTTCCAAATTATCCAGCCCATGTTCATGGAGAACCTGAGACATCATGGTCCATGTCCTTCATCATAGTAAATGTTCAGGAAAGGAACCTAGGTATTCTGCTTTAATAGCACTTTCCCACCTGAGACATCATGGTCCATGTTCTTCATCATAGTAAATGTTCAGGAAAGGAACCTAGGTATTCTGCTTTAATAGCACTTTCCCACTATACCATTTATGTTGCAAATTAACAATTTAATTTTCTTTTAATATTTTGTATTATTCCATTCTGCCTACTTTATAAGGAAATGTCATTGTAACTAAATAGATTGGAAAGTGGGCTCTCTTTTGGTAATAACACAATACATTGCAAAGTGGGCACTTAATTGAAAGTGAGAATTTAAGACTTGGCTTGGCCAACTCCTACATGTGTTGTCTGGGACAATTCACTTCGCCTGTCTGAGTCTCAGTTTTCCACAGTAGACTAAGATGCTTCAGCTATCCAGGATAGCAGATAAGTTCCAGCTTCAAGGGGTTGGCAGGAATTGCCCAGAGCTGCGGTTCTCAACCCCCTAGGGAGTCTTCTCAGACATTTTTTTCTTAGTCACCTTCCTTCCTCATATAATTTTAATGCCACAGATATACTGTATATCTGTTGATGTACTGTGACCCTTTGGAAGGCCACAAACCATTGTAATATATAAATTCTTTTTTTATCCTACAGGAACCAAGTTTTGCCCCCTTGGGTGCTGTACTGCCTGGCTGAGAATGTATGGCTCAGAGGGCTTGGCTGGTGGGGATTATGAGGCCGTGGTCATGTTTAGCAAAAGAGATCTGGCGATGTTTACCACATGCATGGGAAAGGGGAGCGACAGGGCGTGAACTTTGTATTGTGCTAGATGGTCTGTATAACCTGTACCACTCGAACATTCTGAAATTCCATGTTCTGTATGGACATGAGCTATATCTACCTAGCTAGAAGTAATTAGTTATTGTTATTAATCTATTGGGTATTGATTAGATGTCAATGTAACTCTTAAATCTGAAAAAAATCTCCAAGAATCAATTTAGTAGGCACGAGCAGACAGGCCATATTTGTGGAATATTTTACTTGTAATTCTTAATACTTCCTGAATAATTAAGATGTTCTCCTAAGATATGCCTACACACCATTGCAATACATCTGAAATTATTCACTTTTGTCTTTGATTTCTCAAGATAAGTTTTAGAGGCAGAAGTATCTGTTTCTCATTGGAAAAGCTATCTGTTGACTTCTGAAAAGAACTTCCAGTGCTTATTGTAAAGCAAGCCTGTGAGCTCGATTGAAGGGGCTCTTTATAATGAAACTGCATGTGAACTACCCCTGCACTCTTCTGCTGCATACACTTATTGTACTCAAATCTTGCTTTGAGCCAGGAATTATGCTGGTTTATGGGGATGGAATGATTACAAAGACCTGACACTCACTCTAGAGGAGCTTGTAGTCTTATGGAGGTTGTCAGCAGAAGTCACTAGTATGGCCAGGCCTCATGTACCTGTGACTACAAAATGAGGTCACATTTCTTTAACACCTGTCGCTATTGACTTGGCCTTTCTCAGCCTTGGTGGGAAACCTGTAACCTCCGTGAAGCATTCTCAGTTACTTCTCCAAGTTCCTTTGGGCACTGGCTTACATGTGTAAATACGCAGGCCCCTACTGTGGACCTGCTCTGATCTCTTTGCCAGGCAGTGGAGGGAGCTTCCATTATTGCCAGTCACTGCTCTGCTGGGCACGGCCATCCTCAGCTGGTTGTCATGGTGGCTACCTGGTCTCAGGTGAAGGCCCTACTTCACCCAAATACACAGCAAGATCTTCTTTTAATTTATCACAGCACACTTGAGCCCAGGTTATAAATTTTGAACACAACATTATTGAATGTTGAGGATTACAGGAGGTTAGTACAAGCAGAGAATATTAAAAAATTGCTGTTTCATACGTCAGCTTTCAGGTCCAGACCCGACCTCCACAGGCCTCTGAATGGTCATTGCCCAGCCTGCCCATCTCTGAGAGGCCTCTTTACTTTCTCTGTGGGAATCTCCCTGAGCTATAGGTTGCTTCCTTCTCCAGAGTCTAGACCTCAGCTTGTGAGGATTCAGAGTGAGAACAGAATTTTTTTCCCCTGTCTTCCTCCAACCCTCACCAGAGCTGTTTTGCTTCCTTAGTCCTCACATATTGTCCTAGGCTTGTCTACACTTGACGATAATGTACACAAGGGACATCCATTCTTTTCAGGTGAATCTCTGCCCCTGAACCCATGGTCCCCCAAATACCATCACATCAGAATGCAATATTTCACCATCATTTCACAAAGCTCAGGTTGTTGTTCATTTGAATAACATTCTAGTCTAGTTTCAGATGACTTACACATAGCCAATCTAATCTTAACTAAAGCTTGAAGTAAAGACAGGTTTTCCTCATTTTTCCTGTAGCCTTTTAGGTCTCTGCTCCCAATTTCCTATGGAAAAATTCTAGAAAACACACACACATACATACACACACACACCCTTCCCCAAGAATAAGCCATGATATACAATCATAGGGAAGATTTAAACCATATATAGACAAGAAATGTTTTCTCCAAAGAAGCTACAAAGTCTGCAGAGACATAG
>NW_007732119.1:42987-47974 GCF_000696425.1 Galeopterus variegatus
AAACCATATATAGACAAGAAATGTTTTCTCCAAAGAAGCTACAAAGTCTGCAGAGACATAGTTCTGTTAAGACAAATATCTAACTTATATACAAAAGAGAATCCTTTACTTCTTAGTATAAACATTTACAGTCAGATTAACAGTGACTTTATTTTTCTTTGAATATAATGGCAGGGTATATCGCTTTACATCTGAGTAAAGGGTCCACTGGATTCATATTTTCCAGAACAAAGGCAAAAGAGTAATGTGATCCAAAGGTAAATTCAATCCTTTAGTCCCTAGAAGATAAAAACTACTAGCAACTTTTAGATGATTTTTCTTTTCAGCTTCATGACCTATTAAAAAATAATCTTAGCATCCAGTTCTGTAAGAGCCTTTCATTACATTAGAGCAGGTGCTGGTAAACATTTTCTGTAAAGGGCTTGATAGTAAATATTTTCGGTTTTGCAGGTCATATGGTCCCTGTCACAGTGACTCAACTCTGCCACTGTAGTGAATGCAAAAGTGCCCACAGAAAACATATAAATGAATGACTGTGGTTATGTTCTAATAAAACTTTATTTATGAACACTGAAATTTAAATTTCGTATAATTTTCACATGTTACAAAGTATTATTATTTTTATTTTTCTAATCATTGAAAAAATGTAAAAACCAGGCAACTTGTACGTCGAGCATAAATAGACTCATGGGCTGGATTGGGCTTTAGCTTGGCACTCGGGCCCTGAATTACATTACAAAATTAAATATTCACATTAAATTTTATGGTAGGTATTAAAATAGAGGAAAAAATAGAGAACTTTGGTACCCTGAAGAAGCAGTAAACCTAACTTGGAAGAATCTCTGCCTTTTTAGACTTGTATGTGAATCTGAACACATCTAACTCCTTCCAAAAGCTCCTGGAATCTTTTGCGATTTCAGTGTGATTCCTCTTAGAAAAATACAACTTCCTACATGTCAAAATTAAAAAAAAAGAAAAAACCTTGGAAGGCTTCTGGCTAGCCAAACTCAAATGTAAAAGACAATTTTGATGAACTAGGCAGAAATAAGGCAGGAGCATATGGTATAAATTATTCTTAACAGAGACATGTGTTTCGATCTTGCCATTCTGGGATCTGTGACCAGTTGTCCTAATGGCTAGTGAGCACTCCTGGGGTTGGGCCCACAGAAACCTAGTTGAGTGGGTGCAGGTGTGTCCAAAGGGATACTCTAATACGGATATCCCATGTGCGTGTGCACATGTGTACATGTCACAGCGAAACAGCTAACACTCGCCAGTCATTTGCCTTTGGTAAAGTAGTCTTCTCCTGCTTCTACCTGCCAAAGCCCATTCCTTCATCAAAGTTTAAATCAGATGTCGTATCTACTGAGAAACCAGCCCCAGTTTCCAGCCACCCTTCCTCCTTTCCCATTTTTCTGTCAGAATTAAAACTTTGTTCACTCCTGAAAGTCCAACTTCGATTACAGTTGCATCTCACAAGATCATGGGCTTGGGAGGTAGGAATAATTCATTTTTTCTTCTTTATATTCTCTTTGCCTTGTCTTAGTACTTAGTACAGGGTAGGTAGGTACTAAAAAACAATTTACTGAATGTGACAAAATGACCTAAATGTATTAGCAATGTTGTCTAAATGACGATGCTTTGATTTAAACACCTTACCTCTTTTGACATTTACACGTCTCTCTGTTGGAGGGAAAGGTCCCCTTGCACTCACAAAGGCTTATCCTTGCCTTCTGAGGACGTAAAGAGAACCCTGGTTCCTGGTTGTGCTAACTGTTATTCTCTTCCATAGATGGTCATCAGCTTTGCATTTTTAGCAGTAACTCAATATGCATGCCCACATACCTGCCTAGCCCGACATATGACTCACCGGGGCTTGGGCCAAGGTGCTGTCAGGCTAAGGGCCCATTTCTGTGAATGTGGGCTCAGATGTGGGGTGGGAGATGGGGAGGCAGGCAGGCTTCCATGCAGGCTTTGGACGCTGGCTGGCTTGGTGAACCTGGGGCAAGGTCTTGAATCAGATACCATTTGGGGTTATCTAGTTCAATCAGTTCATTGTTCAAGTGGGAAGACCAAGGCCTGGTGTGTGTGTCGGGGGGAAGCACCTGCTTCAAATCCACATGGCTTACTACTGTCAGAGCTGGCTTCCAACTAACCCCTTTGCTCCCAGTCTAAGGTTCCTTAAAATTACCCATTTAATTATTAATTAATCAAACATGACTGAGGCCTACCATCCATCGGGACACTGCTGGGCGTGGGGGGACCCAGGATGACTCTGGCAGGCTCCCTGTCCTCTCAAACCCTGTAATGCAATGGAGGCAGAGGGTAGCAGTGAGGGTCTAGCCTGAGCTTCATGCAGATTCAGGTGGGAGCCCCACTTTGGCTCTTTTCTGACTGTGGGAACCAGACAAATGACATACAAATGCTTACCCCATAAAGCAATTGTGAAGCTTTAATAAGATAATTCATAAAACACTTAACATATTCCCTGGTACACAGTAAATGCTCCATAATAGGCAGCTGTGAGTACTGTAATGGAGACACCCAGAACTCAGACCAATCAGCTGCCTCAGTTACCTTATTTAAAATGTACAGAATGGCAGGTGACAGATTTCTAGAAAATTTGACCTCAAAAAAAGAGTGCAGGTTTAGCTTTTTTGCCTCAAATAAGGTTGATTCTAATCTGTCTCCTGAAAGGTTATTATCTGCCTCTTTCTAGAACTGAGGGTGATGAGAAGATAGGGAGTGTGAAGATCAGATGAAACAGAACTTCATCTGCGTGGAGATAGTCACATCCGCTGTTTCTCTGGTCACTTTAGGCTATATGCAAATCCTGCCACATTCTCTTCTGACTTCTCATGGTGAGACATTATTTCTTTTGTAAACAGAGGCCAGCTTCACATTACCCAGCTGATTACTGACCCAGCCCTGCCCTGGTCTGGCCACCTCTGAGGCTCCCCAGGAGCTGGGCACGGGCTCCAGGCTGCCTCCCTGGCTGGCTGGTGTAAGCGGGTCACTGCTCCCAGGCACTTTTCCGATCTTGTCTGTGGACAGAGTCGCATGGAGAGCAACTCACCCTGGTTTCATGCGGTGTTGCAATCGAAACTATTGAATCTCAAAATGGAATATAATTAAGGCTGGGTTAATAAAGCGTGTTCTACTCATAGCCAGCAAAGGGTGTCATGTTTCTCCTTGCAGCTTTAGGCAAGGAAACTTAATCTCCAGCTTTGTCAGGGCAGACTGAATCAGAGGTGTGTCACTGAGTGGAAAGCCTCTTGTTTGACTTGTTGCTGTCACTACACGGCCAGCCTCATCTCTGCGGATTTGTACTGAGCACACAGAATCTAGTCTGCGGCAGGGACCCCAAGGAAGGCCACCACTGCGATACCTTTGGGGACTAATCTGCCTCTGTGCAGGAGGAGTTAGGGGACTCTTGCACTATGCCGGGTCCTGGAAAGTGATCCAGGAGAAGGTTTCCCTCAAGCATAGGAGTTGCTGGGGCACAGGAAGGCTGTGAACAAAAGGGACTACAGTGTTTCAGATACCAGGGCTTGAGAGTGGTGCCAAGGCTTCTCAGCCTTTGTCTTGCCTCTCTTGCTGCACCGAGTTCTTTTCCTTTCTTCTTTTCTTCTGGTAACATCTCCTACTCACACTTCAGGACTCAACATGATGGCTTCCCTGGCATCCCCAAGCAGAGATCGTTAATGCTCATTAAGGCTCCCTCAACACTGAAGCCCACTGCATCATCAATATCGAATAATGATGGCCACTTATTTTATTATGGTCTAGGCTCTGTGCTGAGAACTTACACATCATCTAATCCAATCATCTTGGCACCCCCTATATTATAGACAAAGAAAGTGAGGCTCCAAGAAGATGAGTAAATTTCCCAGGGGTGTATAGTGAATTCATTCATCCAATAGACGTTTATGCACCTGTTACATGCCGGGCATTGCTTAGGCCCTGGAGATACATCCCTGAACAGATAAAAATAGAATCCTCATAAAATCTATATTCTGATGTTTGTGTGTTTGCAAGTATTTGTGCATAAACAATAGCCAAGTAGATTATGCAGTATGTTAAAAGGAGATAGTGTGATGGAAAATGTGAATGTGAGGCTGAGTTGGAATTTGAGCCCCCATCTCCTTTATGCTTAACTGCTTTCTTGGACCTTCTTATAATGATCTCTTTACTTCCTAGCCTACCCCTCCTAGACTGTACATTTCTCTGGGGCGAACCTTTTCTTAATCAGTTCCCTCTCCTGGCACCCAGCTCTGCCTGGCACAGGGTCAGCATTCAATGAATGCTTTCCCAGCATGTAAAAAAGTAAGTGACCATATGATGACACAAAACCTACCGGAAAGCAGTAATTTCTCAGGAGTCTGGCCAGTCCTGGAGGCTGGGCTCTGCCATGAACGTGTCCTGTTACCCCAAGCAAGTGTTGGAGGCCATAAACGCTGCAGAATGGGGAAAAAAATGACTGTTTTTGACTTCCTTATAGATCGGTCGCGAGGACTCACGAGACAGTGTGTGCTCAAAGCCTTCAGCTTCTTTGAAGACAGGAACTCATGTTATTTCCAGTGTGGTGCTCACTGTTCAAAATTCCAGCAAGGGTCTGGCATGGTATTTTCAGGAAGGATTGGTTCCAGAGAAATAAAGTTTGTTTTACTGACAAGGTTTCTAAGTAGATTTTATGAGCTGCCTCTCCTAGGCTGTGGGCCTGTGTGAGGATTTGCTACCATTCGGAGCAACTGTGAAAACACACTTTTCCCCCCTTTGCCAAAGTGAGTTCTTAATCAGTTCGAAATCAAGTTTTCATGGATGTTTCTTTCCCGTTGTGAAAGTAAAAATGCTGTTTTTTTTTTTATTTGCGGGAAATCTCATTTGTTGCCTCTAACAGAGCAGCTATTGAAATGCTTATCGGCTAATGCCAAATACAAGTCACCAAGAAAAGTGGCCTTGGATCCATAATCCCTAGCAGAAAAGA
>NW_007732119.1:48474-50740 GCF_000696425.1 Galeopterus variegatus
ATTTGCGGGAAATCTCATTTGTTGCCTCTAACAGGGCAGCTATTGAAATGCTTATCGGTTAATGCCAAATACAAGTCACCAAGAAAAGTGGCCTTGGATCCATAATCCCTAGCAGAAAAGAGCTCTGCCATTGGATGGTGGCAACAGAACATGGGAAATCCCAGGAACATCAGAAGAGCACGAAAATTGAACGAGAGAGTTTTAGTTCTCTTATGCTGCCGACGACTCAGTACCTCAAACCTGTTCAGTCACTCCCACACTCAGAACGCAGGAGGGAGGACCTCTGGGGATTTTTCTGTTCACCCGACGCTGTGCCTTTAAACACAAAGAACTCGATTAACTGGAAACGTTGCCAAGATTCTACCTGACATTGGCAAATAGGTCAGCGCTGCAGCATTTGCTTGATATGGACAATGTGCATTCTCAAGGGCAGAGAGCTGTTTCCTGATGGGGAAAATCCCTGTTATTACTCAGCAAAGACATGTAATAATAGTTTAGATTTCTCTGGTGTCTCTTCTCAAAGAGTTCGAAGTTCTCTCTTCTACTTTATCTCGGCCATCTCCATAGCTCTGCTCTGAAGGCAGAAGAAGCTGTTGTCTTTCCTATTTTGGAGGAAGGAAAGCGGTGGCATATTTTGTTGTCACACTTAGTATTGATGTTGCTTGATTGAAGTTCAAGTCTCTCATCTGTTAGGACAATTGATCGATTTAGGCCCAGGCACTAGAGACCTGTTATCTACCAGGCAGGTTCATGCTGGACACAATATATAAGGTAGCTTATTTATTTCATCAAATAAATAATCCTACAAGCTAAGCATTATTATTGCCATTTGCTAGATTAAATAGGTTGTCTACATTGGTAAGTAACTTGTCACACCAGTACTTATATACTATTATATTCAAGTTCAATGACTTTTTCTAGATCGAGATGCCTCCTTTGACCTATAGAAAGATAGGAGTTGCCTGTGATGTCTCCTTTGCTTATGGGTTCTGTTGCAGCTCTATCGTGCCCAGGCCTGGGTTGAGATGAGGACACCTTAGGCAGGTAATTTGGCATCTGTTCATGTCAATGTTTTAAAAATAGTTGCTCAACATTTATTTTAGTAGGGGAGGAGAGAAACTGATTTTCTACTAAACTGAATTCCTTTCACTCTGTTTACATTTAAAATAAGGAACTCATTGCATGCATTGACTCTACTGTAACGTTTCTGTGTGTTTGGAACAGCCATCTAGTTGACAGTTTTTCTATCACTCATAAATGGATAGCATAAGTCACTCATGTTCAAAGGATAAAGGTAACTTCTGAAAATAGAGTTGCACAGTCTCATTAAAAAGGAGTTTAAAAATTGCTTTTCTTGGTTTGTCTTTTAGCGTAAGTTTCTTACTTTTGTGTTTCTCATTCTCTTTTTGGCTTTTTTTGTTTTTTGAACCAGACAGCGTCTTGGTAAGCCTATTAAAGGGATTAAATTTTAAATATTACACAAAATCATCCATTGCCAGTAAACAGCATCACTCCAGGTATGATATGGTTTCAGTTTTCCTGCTGGCTTCCAGGGACAATCACTGGCTGGTCTTGGGGTTGGTGGCCAGGCCATCATTGTACTGATCAGCCTCCTTAATAATGCTAACCAACAGAGGCAGGGTGGTCCCAGTGAGTAGTGGTCATAAAACTCCCAGTTGAGGGTGCTGTCTATTTCAATGAGAGTAGAACTCAGATTAATAACACCAGTTATGTAAGTGGAAACCTGAGTTAACTATTTATTCCTGTGTGTTTCAAAATTTGTGGTAGAGACTTCCAGTTGTGTCCGTATTCTCATCACCTTCTTCAGCATCTAGGAGGACCTAATTTCAGTCTTGCAGTTAAATGGGCGATTGACTAGTTCCAGACAATGGGCTCTAAGTGGAAGTAATGTATGTCATCTTTGGCTGAAGTGTTTAAAAGTGAGGGTGAGTCCCCCACTTTCTCTCTTCCCTTGTGGTGGTGAATACTGAAGCCATGTGTTAGGAGGGTGGTGTCACCACATGATGGAGCCAGGCTGGTCCCTGAATGACTAAATGGAGCCGAGCCCTCTGCTGACCTGCACTGGGTTTATGCCATGACCAAGAAAGAAGTCTTTTCAGTGTTAAACACTTGAGTCTTGGGGGGCTATTTGTCAACCTAACTAAAACAATTAAGCCTGGGCAGCTACTTGGCTGGCCCACTTCCTCCTCTAGCTGTATCCTGTATCCCTTTGAAGACTTTTTCTCACATCCCTCTGTTCTTTATT
>NW_007732119.1:51243-66685 GCF_000696425.1 Galeopterus variegatus
TCCTCTAGCTGTATCCTGTATCCCTTTGAAGACTTTTTCTCACATCCCTCTGTTCTTTATTCTTTAAAATAAAGACAGTGTAGGTTTGGCCTAGTTCTTACTGAACTTGGCAGAGGGATGCTCCATCAATTCTGGCAGATGAGTGCCACCAAGAGCCCATACTGTACACATTTCTCTCGCTGGTCTTCTCACTTTGGGCTTTGAGCATACAAGGCAGTGGGGGAAGTGAATATTAAAAAGGGCAGTGGGAAGAAGAGGAGAGAGAATGGGACACCGTGGGGATAATGAATATTCTAAAGTAATTAGAATCAGGAAAACAAGATATAAGGTGAACTAAAGTCTTCTTCCATTACAGTTCTAACAAACACTGTCATTCATGAACTTAGTCAATAATACTTTCATCAATCCACTCTTATCTCCCCGCTAAAGTTATTTGTCCATTTCATGCATAGTGTTCTGGGCCAGTTCCTGAGCTGCAGAGATGGGGAAGACATAGGCCTTGGCCTCCAGTTGCTGATTCTGGTGGGGAAAACATTTACGTAAAGGATTATCTGTAGTTCATTGAAGCAAAGGAACGAATGCAGAGCTTTTGAGAGGCAAGGGGGACTGGCCAAGAGGTTGGGGGTAGGGGCCACATGGTGGGGTGGAAGTTGCTGCCAGGGCAGTAACAACATCACTGGGGACTGACCCAAGACTTTAAGGTCCAAGAACATCATGTAATCATTGTCCCTAGAACTTAGCAAGCTTACTCTCATGCTGAGTGAACTCTTACCTCCCACTCTAGTGATGTAGAAGCTGAATGTCAATGCCTGAGTTTATAAGATAGGAAAATACCTTCCAGACACTGTATCAAGGAAGTAACAGTAAAGATATATCACTGGTAGTAACTGGCACTTATTGAGTGTTACGTGTGCCAAGTATTGTGCATTATCCTATCTATGCACTATACCAGTGCTGTGTATTAAGTTATCTAACCCCACAACTGACTTATAATGCTGGTGTTTACCTCTGTGTTACCATTTCAGAGATGAGGAAACTAGGATCCAACAGATTATGTTAGTTGTTAAAGGTCTCTAAGAAAGTGCTGGTGCTGGGTTTTGAATCCTGCCAAGTTTGGTGCCAGAGACCACCCTTCTACTTTTTACATTGCACTGGCGGGTTAGCAAGGAAAGAAAATTAATCTTCAGGAGTATCTTGGAGAACATGGAAGCAAAACAGATGACATTGGAGGGTTTGGAGGACAGTGAATCCTGCCCCACAAAAGAATCTTCTCTCCAGGAAGCAGAAGGCTGTTGTCACCGAGGGTCAATATTGGCTACCAGAGCAGGGCTACACAAGCTCGGACACATTCTTTTTTCTAGACTAACACACATCCTTCACTTCTGAGCACTAATTCATAGATCAGGGCATTGGAATGTTAACTTCCAACTCTGACCTATGGAGCTGTGATGATTTACATTATGGACAGAATTGAGGCAGTGAATTCCATCTGGGGTGTTTTGATTTACAACAGCATAGCATACTGACCCCTCCCTCCTCTTCGCTAGTTTGTCTTCTGTAAGGATTACTCACTGTGGGTCAGTTGACATCATTCCATCATTGCATAGTTGTGTTTGCTCCCCTGCTTTGGGTTGGAAGGTAAGTCAAGGTGGCTTGGGAAGATGGTGGTCTCATGCTGTGGGGACTACCCTGGTTTGCACCTTCAGGGACCACAGTGTCTGAATGAGAACTCCTCTACACAGACCACAGAGCCATGGCAGAGGACAGGGTGGCATCAGAAGGGACTCAGAGGGCCTCCACAGCCCACTATCTGCAGGGGATTTGGGGCAGGCTGCACCGAAGATGGCTGTGAGGCTGGACTTGGAAAGTTGAGCAAGATTTTGCCAGGAAGAGGTGATGGGAAAGAGGAAATGGAATGTGCAAAGCGTGGCAGCCTGAGAGAGACTTGGACATTCAGGGCAATAGTTAGCACATTCATGTGGCTGGGAGACAGTGCCTGGTGAGACCAGAAGCTGCTCTCCCTGGTATCCAGCAAGAACTGAAACAGCAGATGCTCAATCATAATTTGTTGTTTGAATGCTAGGTTGTCAAACAAACAAAGGAAAGAAGGAAATCCTGGAAAGACCTATGCCTTTTCCTGAACCCATCAGGTTAATCAGTCCCCTATTAGATCATGATGTGTGTGGGGGGCACTGACGCTGTGCCTTGCTCTTCGTCCATTGACTTAGACGTGTCTTTAACAGAAGAGGCGCCCTTTCTTTCACTTCCGCTCCTTTTTGTAGGTTTTTCTGCTTATAATTTCAACACAATCGCCTGTCTCTTTCTTTTCTTAGTTTCTTTGTTTCTCTACCTATCTGATTTTAATGGAAAAAGACCTAGATTTGGAGTTGGAAGCTTTGGGTTTTAATGCCAGCTTCTGCTGCTCCCTGTCTAGGGAAGCTTTTGCAACTCATGTTGATTACGTGGTGCCTCAATTTCATCATATGTGAAATGCTCATCTCACAGAAATGTGATGTGGCTGGAGAGCACTATGCTAGTGTTTCTCATTGTGTCTTCTAAATATGTTCAATAGACATTATAAGAAGGTGAAAGAAACATCCATCCTGTGGCCATGTAAATATGGAAAAGTTTGGGTTGGACAAAATACATCAAATTTTCAAACCTTTAACATGTTAATATATCTCATGATCACCAGAAGGGAAGAGTGATGGGTGGTGGTATAAAAGGCAATATTTTGGTGGCAGGCACTTTTTATTACCTAATACCCTTTCCCATTTGCTTTTTTGCTGTGAAAGCCCCTACTTTGTGGCATCAAATATGCCCAGCCCTCCTGCAGCTGATCTTGGTGCTGTAACTCAGTTAGCTGTACTTATGCAGACTGCAGACAGGAGGTGATGTGTGACTGGGGCCTTAAAGGAGGAACAGGAGCTTCCATGAGGCACAGAATGAAGTGGGGAACTCTATGCAGAAGGCACAAGCTTGAAACAGCTTCATCATGTCATGGCTTGTGTGAGATAGGCCCTGGCTTACTCAGACCTTTGTCCCAGGTCTGAGTAATGGGGCTTTGTGAAAGTGAGGGTTGGTAGGGAAATGACATAAATCATTAGCTTCCTATTCTCCAATGACAGCGTTATTTGCTCATAAGATCAGGCCTGGTGACCTCCCTCTATAATAACTGCGTGCTGTGTTTGGGGAAGTGGGGCATTCCCCGGGCCTACTGCAAGGCACACCCTAATCCTCCTTGCCTGCATGACAGGGAGGAACAGCTGGCCAACAATGGCCCAGGCGTTCTTTGGGCTTGACCCTTTCTCCTGGACACTCCCAGGTGCTGCCCCAGGAGGTGGGTGAGGATCTCTGAGTGGAATCAGGCCCTGAGAGCTCAAGCCTGACGTTGGCAGCAGCAGCACAGCCACCGCTTCTGCTGCCTCCAGTCCCTGTGCTAGGAAGCTGACAGCCTTGCAGAAAAAGCATAAACATAGCAGCGGTGGGATGACAAAAGCGCACCTGAGAGACAAGTGCAAAGACAAGATCACAGCAAACTAATCCCATGGGCTGCTGACACCCAGGGCAAGAAGGAAAGGCACCCTTGGGCACCCTGAGGCAAACTGGAGCGATTCACTCTGCTTCTGGGGGGTGCACCCTTGGATTACAATCATCAAAGCTATTTTGAGGTATTTGTCCCAGGCCACCCGATTTTCAGCCAGGTGCTCTCCTCTGGCCTTACCTCACACCTCAGCACATGTTGTTGTGAACACCTGCCTCATTCTCTGGTCCCTTCACTAGACTGTGAACTCCTTTCATATTGAGGGCCTGTGCCTCAGTTTTCCTAGTGCCACCCAGACGAGGTGCCTCATGAATGAAGGAATACATTTATTTAAAACATCTCAGCAGCATTTAAGCCTGATTTCCTAGGTTTAATATCATCACATTCCTTTAATACTCAAAATGACTATGATGATTTTATTTTTTATCTAGGCGTAGCAGACTTGTTGGAAAGAACAGTTCCTTCACTATGTATAATAAGCCAAGGGCCACCATGTTGTTTTATGTCTGTTGTGCTCCTCATTGGAGAAGGTGTAATAAATTTGACAATGGCATTTCACATACAGGGTTCCAAATTGGAGCTTACAATAATCTCAGGCCAAGAAGAACCTGTGGTTCCCAGTTTGTAGAAAAGGCACCTGGGGCTTTGGGAGGCTGGGGTGCTCACTGGAGAGCTGAGAGTTGACTCCTGTAGCCTGGGTTAGTAGAATTTCTGTCCCCTTTGCTGCCTCTTCCAAGTCAAGGGTGGTTATTGTACATTCATTCATTTAATAATAAAGGTGACTAATTCCTAATTTTCTTTCTCGATGGTTATTATTCTTTAATAGGCAAATAAGATGCTTTACAGAAATATACCAAAAGGAAAATTATTGCTCCCCTTAAACGAAAAAGGAAGTGATGATTATAATAATGGTGATGATGTGGTCAGGCCTTCTTTCATTTCCTCAGTGACGTTTGAGTCCTTGCTGTTTATATGCTCCCCAGCGTTCTTCCCCGGCCTTCCCGCCTTAGGTGATACTGCTGACAGCCGTGGAATCTCAGCGGGGGAATATGGTGTAAAAACAAGCTTTAAAAGTATCTCCTTCTCGAAATTCAGATGACTGGGAGGAGGGAAAGATCAAATATTTGAGTAAACATGGCAGAGCAAAAGCAGCTACAATACATTATAATTCTGTTTTTTTTTTTTTTTCTTTTTAGCATTTGTCAGATTCCTTATTTCATGCTCATGCTTGTTACTCAACATTACTGCCTCTGAATGTCCCAATTGCATAATGAAGCCAACCTGACCACCCAGCATGAATTTTTCACCCAGGATTCAAGAAATGAAACAAGCCCTCTCTCCGAGCTCCCTGCCAATTTCTACGCAGGTGACTGATCTGGAAGTAGCTGTTAAACCGTTTTCCACTTTCTCTCCCCTCAAGGACTAGCCCTTGCCTTCATCCTAAGGGCCCTAACAAGAAGCTTTAGAGATTGCCTCTGATGCTGTTTTCTGGGTGAAATCAGGGCGAGCACTTTCTAGAAAGATCCATGAAAGCTGCTTAGAGTCCTCCCATCTCCTCCTCAGGACTCTGGACACTGGCAGGTGCTAAGTAAGAGCTCAAAGGAACGGTGCAAGTTGAGGTCACGTTCACTCTCAAGCCTGACTCCCCTTCAAGGAGAGGAGAAAGAAGCCTGTTGGATCCACGCCATCAGCCGGCTGGGAAGCATGAGTCTCCCCTCCCCTCCAGCATCTTCCTGTGGATGGACATTCTCAGCCCCATGTGGATCAGGCACTCCCTCCCTCGACCTCCCAGCAGTTCAGGTGATCCATCAGCAGCCCAGCTCAGTGCTTTGGGAGCTCTCCCAGAAGCTTTGATCCCAAACCATGTGCATTTCTTGGTTTGGCTTGCGGTGGAGGGAGCAGGGGAATAGCCCTGAGGCCCAAAGCAAACTGGGAGGGAATCCTTTATCTCTTAGAACCAGGGGAGGAATCTCAGGATTGAGAGAAGCCTTGATGACTGTCCAGCACAGCCGTCACATGGCACCTGGCTTGCGCACCTCTAGTGATGGGAGTGCTCTGCCAGCTCCCTGCCTTCTCACGCATCCCATCAAGAGGCAGCCTGACTCTTTGGAAGTTCCCCAGGGTGAACTGTGGCTACCAGGCTGTGGGCCTGGTGCAGAGGCCAACTGCATGCAGTATGGAGAGGACCAAGTATTCAGACCAGATTGACTGAGGCGTTCTGATTCCCACTGTGCCACTTACCAGCTTTATGTCCTTGGACAAGTGACTTAGCAATCAGAACCTCAGTTTCCTCATCTGTATAATGGGAGATAACAATGCCTGCTTCACAGCGTTGCTATGAGGATTGCCCAAGCTAGTGTAAGTAAAGTTCCTGGCACACAGCAGGTGCCCCATAAATGCTCCTCATCTCTTCTTCCCTGTGGGGGGAGAAAGGCTTTCCTCTGACACTTGGTCCTGACCAGAAGAAAAGAGGATGCTTAGAGAGACCTGAGAGAGAATACTAGCTTCTTCAGGGTGACCATCAATTTCTTAACACTCATTCACTCACTCATTCATTCACAAAGATTGACTGAGCACCTACTGTGTGCTGAGCACTATCTTGAATGCGCAAGAGGAATCAGACATGGGCCCTTGCTGCCACCCCTCACCACCCAATACATCCTCCTATCCCCTGCCAGATCACCTGAGGCAGAGAAAAGGGTCAGGAAGAGCCATCTCCCTCTCTGGAGGCAGGAGGCCACAGAGCAGAGCCACTAGCCCAGTGAATCCTTAGTGCATTTGCTCAAAGGAACAAACGTCTCCAGGAGCTCAAGCATTGCTCTAGGTGGAGACAGAGATGGAGCAAGAGCTTCTCTCTTAAACCCTCCCCTTCCCCTTGCCACCCTCCTGTCCTGCTTGCAATTAGGAAATGCTTGTCAGGGAGACAGACCAGACCTGGGGCAAAGCAGATGGGGGAATGTGGTGAATGGGGCAATTGGGTCCTAAAGCAAAGAAATGTATATCTCAATAATCTTTACCTGGGGGAGTTTCCTTGTAGGAACCAGTGCATACTCAAAAAGCTCCCTGCAGTTGGATCACTGACTTTTCTATTAAGTCAGTTATAAAAGGTCCTAAAGGAGCTGGTAATGATGAGGTGTCAGACTGGTGGGAGGTGGTAGAAGCTTTTTTTCTGGTATTTTTCATATGTACACCAAATTCAGTTCCATCTCTGATCAATATTACGATTTGCATTCTTAGCTGTGCCTGGCTAAGGCACTGACTTGCCGTAGGGCTGCATTATAGAGTGCGGTCACGCTTCTTCCTTCCTAGGCCACCAGTATGTTCCCTTCTAGATGCAAATTTCAGGAGGATATGGACAAAGTGGAGCATGATCAGGGCAGAGGACACAGGATGTTAAGTCTGCAGCACAGAAGACTTGGCCCTGGGGGCATGACCCTGCTTTTCAAATATCAGCATAGTTGCAGGTGGGAGGAGGAATAGGAGGGCATGTCTGGGACACCAAGGGGTGAATAGCACGGTGGTTGGCCCAGTATAGGTTTGTTGGATAATTCCCCACATGGGATAGTTTCAGGAATTGAGTTAATCCTTGCAAAGCATTTGGGATAGAAGCAGAGCGAGTTCTCCATCAAGCCTCTCTTGGAAAGACATGCGGCTGGGGAGCAGGGACCTGGGACTGAAAGCCACAACTAATTCCACACACCATGCACTTTCTGCTGCCCCAGATCATCCCTTGTCCAGATGCTACTTTCATAAGAGAGACTTTGGCACAGCCCAGCTGCAGCAGGCCCCCAATTATCTACACTCCCTCCCCTCTATTTTATTATGATTTTTTCATAGTTGAAGATCCTAGAAAGGTTAAGTAACTAAGTCTTGGCAAAACGGGGTTACCATGTAGAGGTCCTGTTTACTGTTTTAGTGAACCCAGTACCTAAAAATTAAGAAAAGAATGAGATACACCCACACACAGAGCAAAACGGCGTATCTTGAATTTCATTCCTGCCTCCAACTAACACTCAGAATTCCTGTGATCAGTAATTCATTCCAACGACTCTGATTAGTCCACATGCACTTCAATGTATATTAATAGTGGCAAGCAGGCAGGCGCTGGCTTCTCCCGGGGAGCAGCACTGCTTTAGAACTTCTGCGTGACTGAGCTGCAGCACATGCTGCTCCTGGGTGGTGCCTGGAATTGTGGATTACATATGTTCAGTTCCACAGCCCTTCTCTGCCTCACAAAGGGTAGAACAAGTGCAGGCGGGGGTTGTGAAATCCACGTGTCATATAGAGGGAAGACGGTCTCAGTGGCTCCCTGGAGGGTGAGCTGAGGAGGGCTGGCTCATGTGCTGGAATTCCCAAATAAAAACAAACAAAGAAATCTATCATCACATTGGTGCTAGAGTTCTTGCTTCTCCAGCGTTGGATTTCCTGGTGCCTGTCTCGTCCTGCTACAGCACACAGCATTCCCATGAGTGAGAAATCCATATGCCAAGAGGAGATACATGGATAAGCTCGGGAAGTAACTGGCATTCAAGGTGGCCCCTTTGTTGTTAACCTTAATCTACCTTTGCCGTCCTACCTGTCATGATTGCCCTTCAGGCACCTTGTGTTGTAGCCAGAGTGAACTGCTCATCCTCCTGCTCCCCTGTGGCCTCCGGGCCTTTGCTCAAGCAGGTCTCTCTCCCTGGAATATCTCCCTGGAATGACCGAACTCTTCAACTCCACATACCATGATCCCACCTGGTCTTCAAGATGCAACTCATTTGCTGCCTCTTGATATGCTCCCTGATCTCTGGAAGTGATGCTCCTTCTTCTGGCCCCTCAAAGTCCTGTCCCATTATTTATTCAACAAATTTACTGAGTTCCTCCTATGAACCAGGTACTCTACTAGGTATTTAGGGTACATCAATGAACAAAGATCCAAGATCCCTGACTTAGGAGAGTATATTCTGGCATCTCCTTTAATTTATCGCTACTTCCAGATATGTCTTGTCCTCCTGCCAGACATTGTGCCACTCACGGTCAGATTGATGTCATGTCTGAAACCTCTATGTATGTCTTCAGTGGCTTCTTATTGCTCTTAGTGTAAAGACATCAGTGCTGAGCATTCCCTACTAGATCTTCTATGGATCCAACCTCTCTACACATCATTTTTCTTCTTGTGTTCTCTGTTCCAGCTTTCTTTTGGTCTCTTCTACTCACCCTGCCACAGTGCCTTTGCATGTGTTTCCCTTCTGCACAGAATGATCTCCTCTCTCCTTAGTCACCTTCAAATCTCAGCATAAGCATTAGTTCTTGCTGGAGAGCTCCTTTGGCCTCCCTAAGTTAAATGCCTTGACACACAGCCGTTATGTCACTTATCTCAGGTGCCAGTTTACATGTATTTGTGATTATTTCATTAATATCTATCTCCCCATCCAGATGGTAAGTAACTTGAAGGAAGAGATGGTGTCTATTTTTGTTTACAGTTTGCAGCCCCAGCACATAGTAGGGAGTCAATAAGTATTTGATGAATGGATGAATGAATGAATATCCTTTTGCTATTGTATATGCCAGATTATTCATGATACGCTCAGTTTTGAAATTCGGTTCTTGCCTGTACATTTTTGGTTATCAGGCCCTCTGTCCTAATTTGAGTTTCATAAAGTATAGCCACCCTGACCATAGCAATGTTCTGTGCAAATAAAGGTGCTCAATCTATCTTTTGTGATTGCTAATTAATTAAATAAATAAATCCAAAGTTTGATGGAGTAAAACTCATGTGGAAATTTGATCCCCAATGTGGCAGTGTTGGAAACTGATTGAGTCATGGGGGCGGGTCCCTCATGAATGGATTAATGCTCTCTCTGGGGGAGGGGGGATTAATGCGTGAGTTCTCGCTCTATTAGTTCCCGCAAGAGCTCTTTGCTTAAAAAGACCCTGGCCCCTTCTCTCTCTCTCTCTCTTGCTTCCTCTCGCCATGTGATCCCCTTGTACCCGCTGGCTGCCTGCCACTTTCTACCATGAATAGAAGCAGCCTGAGGCCCATGCCAGATGCAGCTGTCCCAGAATCGTAAGCCTAATAAACCTCTCTTCTTTATAAATTACCCAGTCTCAGGTAACTCTGTTATAGCAGCACAAAACAGACTAAAACACTTAAGTTTACTGAATGAAGAAAAACAGTTGTCAGCTTACAAAGCACATTCACACATATCCACTTAGTTTGTTATTATAATGGCCTAGTGAGAATGGTATCATTATTCCCATTTTTTTACAGGTGAGGAAATTGAGGTTCAGAATGGTGTGCCCAAGGATATATGGCCATTGTATCAGCCAGCATTGGCTACATTATGTTGCAGTAACAAGAATTCTAAAATTTCTGTGTGCCATAAAGGTTTATTTCTTCTTGCTTATGCTTTTTGCCCGTTGTTGGTTTGCTAGCGGACTCTGTGCTGTGACTGCTTATTTGGTGACCCAGTCTGATGAAGCAGCTACAAATGTTGCTGGTCATCATGGCAGAGCGAGAGTGAGAACTCTGGAGGGTCTCACACTGTCAATTAAATGCTCTTGCTTGGAAGTGATACAGGCCACTTCTGCTTGTTAATTCATTGGTCAGAACTAGTCACATGACTTAGATCAAGCTTCACATTTTCTTGAAAACCTCCCCTGAGTTTAGCTGAAGATGGTTCTGATTGAAGTTTGCAAGCTTCCCTGGACTCATGCCATCAGATTGTCTTGCCGATGATGTTTTACGTGGCTATATTCCCCAATAGGCTTTGCGCTTCTTGCAGGAACTATGCCTTGGTGATTTCCTCTTTCTCAGTGCCATTCTTGGAGACTGATGCCAAATAAGTGCTAATTGAATGGAGAAGAATGACTTAAGCATGGTTGAGAATTTAGCCCAGGAAAACGTTGAGGTCAAGAATGATCATCTGTCTACCACACTCATTCAAATGTTGCATTGTGGTACATTGCCTAATTTTGAGAAACTGGACCCTGTAGGGCATGTCAGGTTGATTTATCTGCAAATTGTATCCAAGGGTAGTTCAGCCACGTTAAGCTATTGGTCAAGGTATTTAAGATTGGCCATTTAAACCCTGATGAAAACCTACCAACTACAACAATTGTTTTTTAGATTAATTCATACAAAGCTTCTTGCTCCTGGCAGTAGTAGATCAACAAAACTAACCACATCTCAAGACCATTCGGTCTAAATAAATTTGAGTAAAGTATAGCCTGTCAGTTTTCCCAAGAGTTAGTTGTATCTTTTTTGTTGCTTTTGGATGCTTGGATAAATTGCTGTTTTTCTTTTCTGTCATAGCTCTGGACTTTGACAGGTCATTGTTTATGACTTGGCAGGCCTCACTGGTAATATACCTGTTGAATGATTAATTACAAAGATTTGAAATTTAAACCTTCAGTGCATGGGGAGCAGTGATAGTTTTGTGAGTTTTCCCATTACATCCCATTAGTATCATATCCAGAGTGGAGCAGCTCTTAGAAAAACAATGGCTATATGTCCCAGGCTCTCTCCATAACTGGTGTAGGCACTTCAAGTTTAGAGGCCTAGGTGTGATTTATACAGGGTGCTACAGGTACGACAGAACTAGACATTCCTGTGTGAACACATGCTTAATACAAATATGTTCAGAGAACCAGGTCTTTTCTTCTGATCCCCAAACTGAACAGAGGAGCAAGGATGCTAGAGCATCTACAGTGCTTAGAGGTCCTCAGGTCCATTCCCAGGTTGCAGAAGTAGAGAAAGAGCCTGGTCTTGGAGTCAGAACACCAGAGTCCAGACACCTTTCTTGATTTCCACTTGTTCAAAAATTCATCATGGAAGAAGCCCTTTTGCTTTTCTGCTGAGTCTTTGTTTTTGAGTTTAATAGGTGGAGGATCCCTGCAGGAAGAAATGGTTTTCAATGAAAGTAAATTTTACCATGCTAACATTCCTGGTGTGTGGTTTTATGTGATCCTGGGCAAGTTGCTTAACTTCTCTGAGACTTGGTTTTCTCATTTGTTGAAAGTTATGGGGTGTGGCAGGATTAAATGCGATAGTGTTTGTAAAGCGTCTGGCCATAATTGGGCTTATTAATGGTCAGCTCCTTTTGCAGTTCTGCTCCGGTGTTTGGGGTAGAAGAGATTGATTTAGTAACCTTTCCTCTCTTTCCTCAAACTCCCAACAGACACGAAGCCGTTCATGAAAGGGACAGAAGAGCCCATCTGTGTCAACACCGATGTCTAGTATATGACCCTGAAGAGTGCTGTGTTTGTCTTTCCAAAGGCTGACATGTTTTGGTTAAGCGTTAACCCTTACACTGAATTTAAGATGATTGAAATGTTGGCTGACATGGGGAAAAAACTTTTAAAAAATAATTTTATTTTGTTTCTGTTTGTTATTGGCATTGTGATTTCTAATTTCCACTAAAAACCAAAATTAGAGATTTCGTGGTACTACTATGAGGACTCTTTTAAAGCTATTTCTAGTTATTGAAACCAAAGAGTACAGAGAATATTCCAAGGACTTTTTCCCCTCATGAGATTGTAAGGTAGATTTTTATAAGGGATGTTCATCCAAATGCCTGTCTGGCTTATTCCAATTGTTTCAATCTATCACGGCTTTGGTCATCCATGAAAAATGTTTTCTTCTAGTACTTTCTTCTTTCAATATAAATTGAAAGCTTAAAGTGTAAAGAAAGGAAAAAATATATAACTTCTAGAAACGTCTAAAAATAACCTGGCTTATTCCAATTGTTTCAATCTATCACGGCTTTGGTCATCCATGAAAAATGTTTTCTTTTAGTACTTTCTTCTTTCAATATAAATTGAAAGCTTAAAGTGTAAAGAAAGGAAAAAATATATAAACGTCTAAAAATAAATATTTCTTGCTTCAAATAGCAGGGGATAAGTAATGTTATTTCTTTTTCTGCTTGGCTTCAATCTAAAGATATCACTTTCAGGCTAGGATTTGGATGTTTGTAGATAAAACACTTATAAAAACTTTTTTTCCAAAAAAATTGTCATGCCCTTTCCTCTGAAGAAATAAAAAATCCGAAAAGCAATGTATATATCAAAACCAAAATGAAGTAATTTAAATGCGTAACAATGAACATGTAGCAAATCTGATTTAACCACAGAATGTTTGCCATCAACGCACATCAAAACTGTCGGATGAGCAAGCCATAAGCATCTCTAGCTTTCCTCTAGTCTTTCAACATGATGCTGTATTTGTCCAGATATCATTAGTTTGCAGCTTCAATTGCCTTGATTTTGACAGAATTAGAAACATGGTTGGATAAAAATCTCTAAGCAAATAACATGGTTTGGATAATCCAAATTCTAGGCATGAAATATGAGGAATAAAACTTGAAATCCTGTTTTCTTATTTTTTTTCTGTTTTTCTCTCTCCCTCCTTTCCTCCCCTCTTCCTCCCCCCTTCTTTCTTTCTTACTTTTTTTTTATTGGAACGTAATTGTTTATACATATTTGTGGCTTATGGAGTTGGATATTAATACCCATGTATGATCAAATCATTGTTATAAAAGCAATCATTCTGTGTCCATTAACCAATTTCTCGCTAGACCTCCTCCCTCTTTCACACTTCTAGTAACCACAGGTCTGCTCTCTACTTCTGAAAGTTCAACGTATTATCGTAATTATTTTCTTTCTATTTATTTATTTATTTGTTTATTTATTTATTAGCTCCCACATATGAGTGAGAACATGCAATATTTCTCTTTCTGTGTCTGGATCATTTCACTTAGCATAATTTTCTCCAAACTCATCCATGTGGCTGCATATGACAGAATTTCATTCTTTTTTATGGCAGAGTAGTATTCCATTGTATATATATGCCACATTTTCCTCATTTAGTCATCCATCAATGGACATTTAGGTTGGACACATATCTTGGCTATTGTAAATAGATCTGTGATAAACATGAGAGTGGAGGTATTCCTTTGATATAATGATTTCCATTCCTTTGGGTATATACCCAGTAGCTGGATTGCTGGGTCATATGGTAGTTCTTTCTGTAGTTGTTTAAGAAACCTCCATACTGTATTCCATAATGGCTGTACTAATTTACAGCCCTACCAACAGTGTAGAAGTGTTTCTCTTTCTCTGCAATCTCCCCAGTATTTGCTATTCTCTGTCTTTTTTTTTTTCCTTTTTGTCTTTTTTCCTGGCCGGCAATGGGATTGCAACCCTTGGTGTTGCGCCCGTACCTCACTCAGCCAGTGCGCGGCCGGTCTGTATGTGGATCCGAACCCTCGGCGGGAGCACCGCTGCGCTCCCAAGCAGCGCACTGTAGCAGTGCGCCACCAGGCCGGCCCAACTATTCTCTGTCTTTTTGATAGTAGCTGTGGTTGGTCCCAGAAAGCTATGATACATTTTTAAGAATAGATTTCCCACCCACTCACTGATAGCACTGGTTCCTCAGCTGTGATATTTTCACTAATTTCAGGTTGTCATGAAAACTATCCAAAACTTAGAAATAGACAAATGAGAATACTGCATATTATATCAGTACTGGGCTTGACTTTCTATCAACTGGACTATTCTATAGCTCTGTAGGAACAGAGGATAACTTGTAGATTTTTGTCTGTAAGAGAGGAAAGTGATTTCTGTTTGGTGGAAAAGATAGCCCCAAAGATTAAGGATTGAATGCCAATTTTGTATCTAACAGAGAAATGTATTAAATTGCCTGCACTAGCATATACCTACCTTCTCAAGTGCTCTTTAGACTGGTCATAGCATTTTACTAGATCTCTAATTACTTAATGAGCTGAACAAAGTCTTTGACACATGTTCATTTTATATTTGTTGGAGTCTGAAAATTCTACCTGGACAGTATGTACAATGTTTTGTTTATCTTTTAAAGGAAAACATGTTTTGTGTTTATTCACACTGGTGGAATTAATCAGTGCAATGACGTCTAATGGGCTATAGGGAAGCACTGGATGAGATCAGGGAGCCAACGGGATCTCTATAAAAGCTCTCTGTACATTGTCTGATAGCTCGTATGTGCTCTTATTCCTGCTGTTATTATTGCTAATGGACAGAGGAGTGGAAAGGGAGGTCAGTTGAATGTGACACATTCATATTTGGTGGCAAAATCAGATTTAAGCCAACTGTTACCATCTTGGGCCAGAGGATGGCAGTAGGCGCGAAGTGCCATGGGAACGTAGATAAGGAAGCCTAAATAAATTCCCTGTATATTAAACTGTACATTAATGTATATTTAAAAGAAGAAAAAGCCAAGGAAGAAATAGTTTTGATTATAAAACCACAAGATTATGAAAATGAGCATATAAACACTTTCAAGGATCCTTTGAAAGAAACTGATAATAGAGTATGTTTGAGGACAAAATAATCACAAAAAATAAAAAAATTAAATACTCCTTTTCGTGAAAATTTTTAAAATAACATTTCCCTATTAGATTTAAAAAGCAGTCATGACTCTTTCATGAGACATTCATGAAAATTCATAGCTTGGTAGCTTTTCAGAAGTTAGCTCTGATAGAGGCTTATCTGTATCAGAATTCCCTAAGGTCAGTGTTAACAGTACATATTCCTAGTCCTAATCTGAGACTTACTGAGTCATGATCTTTGGGGTGTGGTGCCACAAATGCAGAGTGTATTTGTGTGTGTGTGTGTGTGTGTATGTGTATGTGTGTATATATATGTGAGTGTGTATGTATGTGCTTTGTGAACTTTCACATGCTCCTAGAGGATTTGGATGTGCTTTATGTCTGGGAATCACTGGTGGGGAGATCACTGGATAGATGAAGGATCTGAGGTCTGCCTCAGAGCAGGAGCTTTGCTGAGTTTGTGGTAGAAGGCAGCACTGTGCATCTTTCAAAACCATGTGACCCTTACACTTACTCAGGTGAGGGGAGTGAGTTGCACCATTATCCCAGG
>NW_007732119.1:66953-83568 GCF_000696425.1 Galeopterus variegatus
TGTCTGGGAATCACTGGTGGGGAGATCACTGGATAGATGAAGGATCTGAGGTCTGCCTCAGGGCAGGAGCTTTGCTGAGTTTGTGGTAGAAGGCAGCACTGTGCATCTTTTAAAACCATGTGACCCTTACACTTACTCAGGTGAGGGGAGTGAGTTGCACCATTATCCCAGGGGCCCAGTGTGAGCCAGGTCTGAATTTAAACCTTCTCACTTTTTTCAAGTGACTTTGTGTGTCTGCCTTCCAAGGGCTTCTTCCTCTCTGAGGAGTAAAACCCACTAATAGGTACAAACTTTCTAGGAGGCAAGTTGGCTTTGCAGATCAAAAACCTTAAAACTGATGATATCCTTCGATTCTTTTATTCCACTTTGTGCAATCTGATGAACAAAAATCAATAATCAGAATTGCACACACTGATTTTTTTTACAAAGTTATTCTTGGCAGTGCTTTTTATAATTGTATTTTTAAAAAGAAGCAATTTAAATGTCCAATAATGGGAGAATGATTCCATCTTAGCTACTTAGCATCAATAGGATGCAATCATTATCATATCTACAAACAAATTTTAATGATGTGGAAAAATAATTATTGGGGCTCACTTTCAGGTATTTCTTGAATGTGCTTTTCAGTTTTCTTTGATGAACATTTATTAACTTTATGATCATAGAAGTGCCCTAAATTTTACCTTTTTCCTTCTCTTTTATACAAAAAAATTTGTTAACTGAATCTTGAGGGTTAATAAGGTGATAGTGAGCGATGTTTGAACAAGAGACCAATTCTGTTAAGAAATTTAACATCCTCTAATTATAAATCACCAGGCAATGTTCTAAATGCAAATGGGAATGTTTTTTGTTATTATTTAGTAGATCTGGCCTCTGCCTGGCAATGGTTTAGCAGTTCCAATAACTTTATTCATTTTAAATTCAGAAACTTATCTTTTAGATAAGAACTCAGATTGTCCTCCATCCCTCTTCCCTTCAGTCTCCTTCCCCTAATCTATCTAAATTAAAGATACTAATTCCTGTTACCTGCATATAATACCATATATGGAAGAGCCAGTCAACTCTTTGGCTGGAGGGAATTGTCATGCCCAGAGGCAATCTGTCCAGGGCTCCAATTCTCATGAGCCACATCTCACGAATGTGGAAAGTTTGTGCTTGTGGCCCCTCCCCAACACTGCAGAACTCCAACTAGGGTTGGAATTTTTCCAGGGGAGTCTGATGGAGAGAGGAAGGGATTTGAAGGGGCAAGGGTGTGATTATGAAACAAATGATGGAAAACCACCTGGGTAGGAGGAAAGTAAGGATATGATGGAGATAATTTAACAAATTTGTGGACCAAATTTGTGAATTGCAGCTCTTAATGGGGCCAAAGAATCGTTGGTGTGGGCGTTGCAGAGGTTGTAAGCTGGCAAGGGAGGAGAGAGGCATCCAAAGGTGGGATGTTCAGAAGAGAAATTTCAGAGTGGATGGTACAGGACAATAAGGCCTGAGGTGTAACTAAGGAGGGCAGGGAGAGGCCAGTGCCATGGATGGGTAATCTACATGGAGGATGAGGTCACCAAGACAGATGCGAGGAGAAGTGGTGAGAGAAGAGGGGGCACCAGCTTCTAAACTCTTCAGTGAAGGAGGGCACTGCCAGCGAGGTGGGTCTAACGGCATGCCTTTTAATAGAGTCGAGTTTTTTTTTTTTTTTTGAGTAGGGAGTAGAAAGAGAAATGATGTGGAAACAGCAAAGAGGATCAATCGAGAACATTACTCCATGAGATAAACAGGTTATAAATCACCTAACTCTAGAGATCCAACTTGCAGACTTAAGCTGGCCAGTTTTTTCCTTAGCCCTCATTCACACTTAAAAAAAAAATATTTTCCCACTCTACTTAGCTTACACCTTGACATTGTCTGTGTACTTGTCTGTGTGTCTGTTTCCCCCTCTGGATTCTAAGTTCTCCTGCGGACAGGGCCTACTAGGGTCTGGCCAGCATAAATGCTTAGTGAGTGTCACATAAAAGGGACTCATTTGACTGAAATATGTTTAGGGAGCTTTCAGCATTTTGGTTTTCCTCATGAAACCGAAACAAATCTCTTTAGAGATTGGTGCCCTCAGAGCCTCAGATGGCTTCATCACATACCTCTGGGCTTCGAGTCTTGCTGTAGTTTAGGCTTGGAATTTCTTATGTGGGCATCTACCTTCCATCAACGTTTTCTATTCCTAAAACACCTTCTCTCATGTATCCTCCACCATTACCTGGTCTCTTGTATTCTCCATTGTAAGGTCAGGCTCCCCAGTCTGCCCCTGCACACACCCTCCATGCACCCTCACGAGGCTTCTGAAATGCACATTCATGTTAATGTGACACAGGCGTCCCTTGGATGGAATCTAAGTTTGAGTCCTGGCTCTGTCAGGACCTAGCTGTGAGTACTATAGAAACTTGTTAACACATGAAGAAATTACATGATCAAAAAGTTGAATGAGTGGCTCAAGATCTCATAACTTAGTAAATATTAAAACTCAGGGTTGTGGGTTTCTAGAGCCTGGTCTTTCTCTATTGTCCCTACTTTTCAAATGTTTATATCGGTTCCTTTGGGAGGACACTTCTCTCTTAATTCTAATAAAGTATTAGGCCTCAGTCAGGGTTGTGGGTTTCTAGAGCCTGGTCTTTCTCTATTGTCCCCAAATACTTTTCAAATGTTTTATATCGGTTCCTTTGGGAGGACACTTCTCTCTTAATTCTAATAAAGTATTAGGCCTCAGTTCATTATTTCCATTTTCAGTTCAAACGGAGCCTGAAAAAGAACAGCAGCAGCAAATCAACTTCTATGCATCAGGAACTCACATGTCTTCCTGTTAACAGAACGTGACTTTAAATTACGTGAACTGCTGTTTTATTCTGGGTCAGTCTCCAGCGTTATTTCCGTCATAAACAATGGTCCAAATGCTCAGGGTTTGGGAGGAAGCACCTTTCCTGCATGGCTTGGTCATGTGATGATGAGAGATAGGATAACTATGACTTCATTGCAATCATGAGTTAGGCAACCAGGAGGTCATAGGTGAAGCATAGGGTGACCTACTGAACACAAGCCATTTTCCATAAGCTACTCCTCTGTAGAAATGAGGGGTTTTCAAGTAGAAAATCTACACTGCGTATCATAATGCTACCCAACGGGGCAGGAAAAGATGGGCAGCTCATTTAAAGTAGAAATGGCATCAGTCTTAGAATCAAATGTTGTGGTTTAGAATCCTGGCCCTGAAAGTTTCTGCCTGTGAGGCCTTGGGCAGATCACCTTAACACTCTTAGTTTTAGAGTGTTCATCAATAAAACATGGTTCTGATATCCCATTCATAGCTCAAAAGTGAAAAATCTTATAGCAGTGCCCATATATAGGCTCCATAAATAATACTTTGAATAAATCATTTTTTAGAGACTTCAATTCTTAGTGTTTGTTTCAGAAGTGGTTTGGTGCAGCAAATTATTTTGAATTATGGTTTTCCTTCAGAGGCAATATTTTTAATATACTACAGCAAGGACTGACATGGTTAGTTCAATGAAGATGTTTTTCCTTATATTTCACATGTTTCTGTGTGGTTCTAGATGTTGAGCTCAGTTTTTTCAACAAAGAAAACAGTGATGTACCTAACATGGTTTTGTATACACAGCAGGCAACAACAGGTCTTTGCTGAAAGTTAGTGTTCTTAAGAAATTGAAGAATAAATAAATATTGTTTTGTCACTATTACTCATTCCAACAGTAACAACCCCTCACAAAGGGACGAAGGACTTTCATGTCCATTATCTTCTTAGAACTAAATCCTCAACACTCCTGTGAGGTTCTTTGTTATTGACCTTCATCTCGGTCTGATATTTGAGAATAAAGCCTCTAATTAAATGTATTTATCCTTCTACACATTCATTTAAAAATACAATTCTTGTCCTATTTTGTTGACAAAATGTATCACATTTATTATCTTCTTTATCATTGTCTACTTCTCCTTGCTAATTTTCAACTTGTCCTCTGTGTACATACCTCTAAATCTTGTCCATCAACTCGGGATAATAGTGTTTATGCTGCCTGGAGTGGGTGGTGTGTTTAGATGTAGAACTAACAAGTGCCCTTTCATCCTCTGCAACGCCACCGACCGACTCTCAAACTAACAGTATCGCTGGGCTTGGGAGACCCGGAGGTGGGTTCTCATTTTGTGAATGGGGAAATATAACAGAAAGAAAACAAATGGTGGCGTTCACCTGAGCCAAGAGTGCTCCATGCTGTTTACTATTCGCAGAGTGCTGCTGTTATTTCAGCCATGCTGTCCCTCTGAATGTGCCACTTCAGTACTGCTGTGCCCACCAAAATCCCTGACATTGCTGTGGGACCTATCATTGTAGTCCCTTATTCTAGCTACTGGCTTTCTGGCTATTGCTGATGACATATATCTAGGGGATGCAAAGAGCCTCCAGGTTAGCTCTGTGTGTGTGTGTGTGTGTGTGTGTGTGTGTGTGTGGCGGTGGCAGGAGGGGGGTAGGTAGGGGGAAGGGACTGGCCGGATGCAAGACATTGGTCATTTACAGTTTTAAGGAATCAGTATCATAGTGTCTTCATGTTGGAAGAGGGTTTAAATGCCACAAAGACCCATCAACATTTATTTATTTATTTTCCTCAAAATGTTATATGAACAATATATATTTACATTTTAGAAGTTAGGAAATACATATTAGCAAAAACAACAACAGCAGCAATAAACAAGTATAATTTCTCCACTCAGGGACGAGAACAGTTAGCAGTTAGGTGTACAGCCATCCAGTCTCCTCTGTGCATGAGATCATACTATGCCTTATTGATTTTTTACTATATTATGGACATTTTCTTATACAAATAAAACATATCTACATCATGAATCACTTATTGTTGGGTTTTAGTTTATTTCTAGTTTTTCACTATTTTTATGTTAAATGAACGTTCTTGTACTTATATCCTTTCACACTTAACTGATGTTCAAAAATCTCCAGTATTAGGATTGTTGGGAGGGAGGGGGGAGAGGGAGAAGGGATGTAGTTTTCGGTAATGGGCTGCAATAATCAACCACATTGTATATTGACAAAATAAGATAAAAGTAAAATAAAAAATAAAAAGAAAATAAAACAACAACAACAAAAATCTCCAGTATTGGGAAATAGCCCACTGCCATTGCCCAAACTACAGCAGTTCTCATCAGGGTATAGTTTTGGAAATGGGACCCTTAAATGAATCTGCTTGATAGGAGAATCTCTGTTGCATGGTCTCTGTCAAAATGTTTTCCCAAGACTCTTCTGTTCTCTTCACATTCTCTAAAGTCACCAGCTACATGCTTCCAGTTATGGCTTCCCCCATTATACGGTTGTGGCTCAGTGTTCCCAGGCTACAGGATCACCTGTGATGTCAACAATATCACACAATGTCAAAGGCCCATCTCTGATGGACTTCTCATTATCTTTTTCACACACAAAATTTTATTGCTTTAAAAATGATTATGTCCATGTAAGTGAGAATGAAAAGTAAATGAAAAAAACTGAGCTATAGGCACAAAGTGAATGATGTACAGAAAGGGTGTCATGCCACTGGTAGGTAGAAGCTCCTGGGAGATGGCAGACAGTACAGCGCCTCTGAGAGCTCTGAGACTTCACAGGATGCTCTCGTTGGGCAGTTAAGGGGCAAGGTCTCAAGTGAGAGATAGGAAATGTGAAGAGTCCCCGTAGTTGGGCTAGCTGGTGGGTTGTAGTGTAGATTAAGATTCTGGACCATTAGTAGGAATGTAGTCAGGGCGCTATAATGCTCTGTGTTTTCTGCATCTAAGCTCACCTTGACCAACTTCCAGCTCGTAGGACTAGGTCCAAGCACATCACTTCAGTGGGGCAGAGTGAGTGATCTTGGCTGATCCAGGAGGTCTGATATTGAGAGGGGAGCAGGAACTTCATCAATCAGCACATAGTCCAGGCAAACCAAGTGTAGGGACAACCCAATTAAGGTTCTCCTGATCACCTGATAATCTTCACCCCCAGTTTCCTTATTAATTTCCTTGAAGGGATCTTAAAACATGGCAAAATTAGCAATTTAATGGCCATTTAACATTCAACAAGTAAAAAAAAAAAATTCTAGAAAATCCAGAGCTAGTCTCAGACAGGTTTTGCATTCCACTATGGCTTAATGCACACACATACACACACACAGGCATGAAAAGAAGCCACAGTGGATAAACCACACACGTTGCAGAGCACACTCAAGGATGCGGGTAGCGTTCTCTTTGATGCAGCCTGCTTGATAGCTCTACCTAGAGCATGTGAAAAAATATACACATACAAGGCATTGTAAGATAATTGCACACATATTTGTTTTAAGAAAATGTTTCAGAGCTGAAAAAATTTTATTAAGTTAGCGCTGCTTAGAAACAGCATAAAATGTGTATTATGTTATTATATCTGCCAGGCAGCAAGATGTATGGTTGTTTTGATAGGTTGTTAAATACCTCTCTCCACTCCCTCGTAAAGAGAATTTTTGCTATTCCTCTGTGAAATGTTTTTGTCATTTGTAACTAATTTTGTCTCCTATAGTGGATTGGTCCTAATTGCCTCTTAGGGCTGCTCAGAATGTGTCTTCACAATTGATCGTCAGGAATGAGAAATGGTTCCTTGGTTTTCTCTTGTGCCCAGGTAATAGCTGTAGTATTAGTTTTAGTAATATTGTATCTCAAGCATCATATGTAAATGTGTAGTTCTCTACGTCCTGGTTTTGAGAGGGGCACTAGATGATCGGCCGAGAGGGCACTGGCATTCTGAAGTGGCGAGTGTGGGGTTCGAGGTGACACAGAAAGGGAAATGATGAAGGAAGGCAGGTGACTGAAGGGAAATGTCCTAGACTGGGATGCCCAGTCAGTTGTCTTTTCTTCTCATCTTTTCCTGGAATGGTCCAAAGAAGTGGAGGAACCCAAAGAACCTGCCATTTGGTGTCATACCTGGGCAGCCCAGCTTTCTTACTATATGGAGATTTCATACACAGCTGTGTTGGGAAACCAACAAAAGCCAGACTCAATAGCTAGAATGAGAGAGCCAGAATTAAAGATGGCAGGGTCCAGAGAGCACTTCCAGGTCCCACCTTCGTTTTACAGACAAGAAATCTGACATCTATAGTGGGGCCAGAATGAGTCTGAGGCCATTCAGTAAAGACAGAGCAGAACTGAGGTAGAACCCAGCTCTCCCGTTTTCCAGGTTGATGTCCCTCTGAGGGTAACCCCTTTGGAACAATATGAAACGAAACAGTTCAGATCAGCAGTAGCATTTTGTAACAGCTCCTCCCCAAATCATTTTAGACAAGAAACTGCTTAGATAATGGCACAGAAGATGCATGGCACATTGGAATCTCATTATCCTTTAAAAACCCACTCTTTTTTCTGGTTTTGCCATTTAAATTTATGGTGTGGTTATTGGTCTGCCAAGCAGTGAGATGTGTGATTGTTTTAATAGGTTGTTAAATGCCACTCTCCACTCCCGCTTGAAGAGAATTTTCTGCTATTCCTCTGTGAAATATTTTTGTCATTTGTTACAAAAGGCACGTAAACAAAATTGCAGAATCTCAAGCAAATCTCCCTGGTCCCATGAACATTTGAGAAACAGTGCCTTTACATACGGCCATGATTTACCAGAAGATTTTGATGCCACATGGCTTATGCTCTGGGATATGCATCTCATCATCTCCATTTCAAGACGGTGAAAACTGAGGCTCAGGAAGGGATTCGTGTGTTCTGAGCATTTGTGCAGATTCTCTGCAGGTCAAGTTTCAGAGAGGTGGCAATAGGACTATGGGGCTCCACTCAACCCCATGTACTATGCTCCCATTTGGAGGCCTCCATTTTGGGTTTATCCAAAAACACAACCAGTCCTTCTCTCACCTCCCTTCAGTTTAACAAGCCTAATCACTTCAACTTCCCATGTTCTCAATGTTAGTAGTCCACATGAGCTCAAAGCTCAGGTCACCCCCCAACTGGATCACGCTTATTCCACATTTTCATAAAATATATGTAATTAACTAGGGCCTTGACATTCTGTGATTTGTACAGCTATCTGAGCAGTTTACTTTCTTGGTTGTTTGTATTTTTCTCTTAGTATTTGAGTCAAGTTTTTCTCCTATTTTATCAGACTGTTATTATTCTGTCATTTAAAAAAATAAAATCATGCTTGAATCAGTTTTTGAGACATGGTATTTGAGGTCAAAAGACATGATTTTGTTTCCTAGTTCTTCTTGTCCCCATATTCGTGACATTGGCTAAGTCTAGTCCCCACTTTGGGCTTTGGTTTCATCACCTGTAATATCAGAGGGTTGAACTAGATGCCCTTTAAGGGCCCTTTCTGGTCTGAAATGTTGTACTGGCATTTTCTTTCAGGTTGTTTTTATCAACCCTGACTTTATAAAATAAAGTAGTGGCCAGGCTTTTTCGTCTAGGACTTTTTAGCAGGATTTGATGATCTTGTTTTAGATTTAAGGATGTGGGAAGCAGACATATCTCGCCAGGATGATCTCAGTTTGGGATAATGTCTATATGGTGTCCACATTCTCAGAAATTGTCCAGGCAACCCCCTCTTAGCTCCAGGTCCCTGTAGACATTGTGTCAAGTGCTGGACTGCTGCTCTGCTCAATGTCATGGTTTGACCAGCTGCGAGTATGGATGCTTTCTATATATCATAAAACCCTTAGCAAATGGTCACAGGTACAATTGCAGACTTTGTATGTGGTTGCTTCTAAAAAAAATTTCTTCTAGCTTCATAGACAATGAACTCTGTGAAGAAAACTTTATTCCCTCATTTTATAGAGGATGATGGCTAAGGGTCAGAGAATAAGTAAGTGAGAGGACCACGAAGGGGAAGGAGGTACTCCCTGGGACTCACTCCATCTCCCTTTCTCTGTTTGAAACCTGCAGGTTGGGTTGAGTTTATGGAGTTAATCCAACATTGTGCCAAGACTTTTTGAGCCACGTAGTTGCCTTCCCTGGTAGTATAGTGAGAGACAGAATTCAAGTTCAAGCCCTATTCATCCGAGAAGTGACATTGCTCTTCTCACACAGTCTTGCTTCACATCGGGCACGATTTGGGGAATCCAATTGACCTCAAGTGCTGTGGGGTCATTTTGCTATTGTCTCATAGAATTATGTCCAGACTCCATAACATGACATTCAAGGCCATTGAAAATTTAGTTACAACTTATTTGCCTTAACCCTGTTTAAGCCTGGCTGGCTCATGGTTCTAAGTCTTACTAGCTTGTTCTTGATCTGCTGTGGTTTTCTTTAGTATCCAGTTCACTCTTGGTTCTGTCTCCCAGGAATTTCAGACCCAATGTTAGTACTTGGTCTCCCCAATTTGGACTTTTATCTGTCTCTGGGACTTGGCTTGGGCTTTCTCTCATGTTCTTCAGCTTCTTTCCTGAATAAAGATACTCACTCTTGTCAGCCCCATGCAGCTTACTCTCTGGCTCCAGGTTGCTCATCTGGCACTTTGGCTGACCTGTTGGGATGGGCCAGGAGTAGGGGATTCAGGACAACCTTCACAGATTCCTTAGGTGCTTTCTCTGTGCCAGGCCTTGGTCTGAGCTAGGGATATAGAGAAGGATAAGGCACTCCACTACCTTGAAGGAGCTCACAGCCTAGTAAGGAAGAAAACTAGTTTAGTAAATAAATGTACTATAGTAATATGTTACAGGTGCTGTGAGTGAGGAACTTAGAGAAGAAGCAAGTCAGTTGTCCTAGGACTGTGGGATGGTTAGAAAAGCCTTCAGAAATATGGTGCTGAGTCCCAAGGATGTCACATGTGAAGAAAGTATGCCTGATACAGAACTAGAATTTCCTCCCTGAGACTGGGGAAATAGGTTCTCTGGAAGGGAATGGTCCACGGTTTGTTAATTATGCCTTTGCAGACAGAGCAGTATGAGACAAAGATTGGAGCCTCTTGGGTGGAAATCTTTGACATTCGGAATCTAGAGTGCTCCATGGCCAGCCAGCCTGACCAAGGATCTAATTTGGTCTTCTTCAGAGAGGGGAAATTCCCAGCGGCGGCTGCAGTGGAAATGCTAAATGTGGAAGGCCAGCAGAACAGACTCTCATTTTATCTGCTCAAGTGAGGGAGAAATGGCTCTTGATATGACTTTCTTCCATGTGGGGTTGCCTTTTAGGCTTGGAAAATTTGGCTCAGAAACAAAATGCCAAGTGAAAGGACTGATTCAGGACCTTCCCAAAGACCATTCTTTTTGTGTGTTAGCTGAGAAGGCGGTGGTCAGGTGTACAGCCCAGGGTAGCGATGTACAGGAGGGTTTGGGTATGCAATGGTGGCGGCTGATGGGGACCTGTCAACTGGTTGCAGAGCTGGGACAGGGCCATTTGGTGGGAGAAGAGCAGAGCAGAGAGGAGAGGGACAGTGCTGGAATGCTGAGCTTGTCCCCCTCCAGATACACAGGGGGTGGAATGCCTGGCTTGTTGACAGGGAAGTTTCACTGGACACATTTTTCCATAGTGACGTTGGTGTCAGTGCCTGGTGTCCCTGCAGGACATGGGGTGGCGAGAGGAATGGAAAAGAACAATGTTTTCCAGTAGGACCTTACATTATGGAAATCCTGACACTGATTTTCAAATGTCTCCTTTCTCTTGGGAAGAGTTAGGGTGGTTATTGAGTCCTGAATACCTGGGGCTTTTATTAAAATTGGATGCAGTGGTATTTATGATTTGGAGTTGATGAAATAAATCTATCTTCAATTAAATGCATGTGAATTAACCTCAGGATCATACTTGAGTAAATAAAAAGAAAGCTATAGAAGCATTCACACAGTACGAAGCTGTGGTATTTATGATTTGGAGTTGATGAAATAAATCTATCTTCAATTAAATGCATGTGAATTAATCTCAGGATCATACTTGAGTAAATAAAAAGAAAGCTATAGAAGCATTCACACAGTACGAAGCTCAAAAACATATAATCATGTGTGTGCGTGTATGTCTATAGTTTAAGCACGCACACATATGTGTACAACTATAAAGTCAAGCAAGGAAGTGAAAAATGCAAAACTTTAGATAATTATTACTAGTTCTGAGGGGGAGGGAAGGTTTGGGATAATACAGGGCACCCATAAGAGATTTCAGGGTAACCATAGTGCTCTCTTATTAAAAACGGGCAGTGAGAACAGAGGTGCTCATTGTATGGTAATTCTTTATACGATACATATATTTTATGAATATTATTTATATCTACCATATTTTGTAAAATGATTAAACTGAACTCTTCTAACTAGCAGGGGTAAGGGAAGTGTGTGTCTCCTGGCCACACATTTGAAGGAAGGACATTTGGTCTGTTGCCAACTTCTCATGAGTCAGCATGACCTCGGCTTTCCCTATATCAATGACTGATTTATATGTCGTATAAAAACCCAAGTGTACAAGCGACCCCAGGAACCCCTGTTGAATCAAAAGCTTATTTCTCTTGCCGACATGGGAAATGTGAAGGAAATAATGTAAGGCAAATAATAATAATAATAATGATAATAAAAAAAGCAAGATGCAAAACTATACATACAGTTTCATTATGATATTGTTAAAAAAATCTGTTTATAGGTGTAGATTACAACAGCTTGGAAAGTGTCTGTCAAAGTGTTTTAAAAGGTTATGTCTTGAATGATCTGTTTTCAGAAAAGAAGATAGGTTTTACAAGCAGCTGGCCTGTTGGTTTATTTCATTTCTCCCCATTTCCGGTATGGTTGGTCCATCCTCTCTACCATTCTGTGCTGTCCTGTGGCAGTGCTGATTTCCTCTATTTGTGTTTTTTTTTTCCTTTTTGTCTTTTTTCGTGACCGGTAACGGGATCGCAACCCTCAGTGTCGTGCCCATATCGCGACCGGCAACGGGATCGCAACCCTCGGTGTCGCGCCTGCACCGCGCTCAACCAGTGAGCAGACTGGTCTCTATATGGGATCCGAACCCTCGGCGGGAGCGCCGCCGCGCTCCCAAGCACCACACTCTACCGAGTGCGCCACCGGGCCAGCCCTATTTGTGTTTTAATAGTGATGGAAGACTCTCCTTTCTGCTTTTCAAAAATAATGGCAATTTAACTTGGTCACTGGAGCATGTTGATGAACCAGCCAGGAGGCCAGTCCAGGAGTTAGGAAAATCACTTTGGCAGAATGTGGTCTCCAACTGGAAAGAAGATGTTGTGGGAGGTCCAGCATGCACAGTCCCAGCAAGCACAGCCCAGTGTGCAACAGCAGTGTGCGTCCTGCCTCTTCCTTCTTTCCTTTTCAATCTACTGTCCCTTCTCAGGTTTCTTGGGAAGAAGACTGAGACTCAGGTTAGGGTACAGAAATTTATTAAGGAGAGTTCTTGGGATAAACATCTGGAAAGGGAAGGAAAGGGAACAGGAGCAGGACTGGGCAGAAGGAGAAGCTGGACTGGGATGTAGTCCCAGTGGAAGCCTCAGCTGACTCTGCAGGGAGTTGAGAAGATGAGATAATAACCCTTCAGAGCTGTTCCGAGTTGGAGTGATAGGGCTGGGCCTTTATACCCCATGTATGTTAATCAGAAACTTGGTGCTGACCAACTCAGGAAAGGGGCATGACCTCGACCGAGGGGGGTATCTCTTCGGTTGAAGCAATTCCCAAAAGGGGTGGACGGCATGCCTGGCAAACTTCATCCCAAGCCCTTCATCCTTAAAGTGGCACCCGGGTGACACATTATACCATCCACTGCACTCCCATGCTGCAACCAGAATGTTTTTTTATTAAAACATGTATGTAATAATGCCACCTGCTGCTGGAAATCCTTCTGGGACTCTCGATCGCCCACAGAAAGAGGATGAAACCCTTCTCTTAGCATCCAAGACTTTTTTCAGTCTGGTCCCAATTTTCATTCATTCTTTTGACGCTATTCCCCACCTTGTCCACGTCCTAGTAAAAATACACCACCATATTTCAGCTGCACCAAACATTTTCACATGCTGAACATGCATCTTCATATACCATTTATTCTTTCTGGAATATCTTTGGTCTCTCAAACTGTTACTCAACCTTCAAAGCCAAGCTCAAATGTCCCTTTGTCTGTAATGTCTCCCCCCAAATTTTCTAGGCAGTCCTTCCTTTCTATGGGTCTCACGACCTTCCCTTCTCTTTTCCTCCTCCTTATTCCTGCACTCTTCTTCCATTCCCTCTGGATTTCTCTCTGTTTCCCTTGGGAGCACATTAGAAACGTGAGACATCACATGAAAAGCTAGAGGACATGGATTTGCTTATAATCCTTATTATAAGGGAAATCCACTTTTGTGTAGGTTAGTTAACATGGTACCCCCCCCCCCCCAAAATCTTTATGCAGACACATATCACGCAGCCTGGCAGTGTCTAATTGTTTGACTGATAGCTGGCTCATCAACATCAGTGGCACAGGTTTTTTGCTTTACCAAATAATTTATGTAGCCTTTCTTAGAAATAGTATCAGAGTTGCCCCAAATACCTCACACCTCAAGTAAGAGGTCACTCATTTGCAATTATTTACTTATGACTCCCTCAGTAGGCTGAGAGCAATTTAAGGTTGGGGACTCAGCCTGTCATCTGAGTTTTCTCTATGCCTAGCAGAGGCCCTGTCATAAGGGAGGACTTCATTCAATGTCTGCTGAATAAATGAATACTGTTACATACATTTTGTTTTTCATTTGAGAAAAGATGCAAAAGGGAAATGAAAGTGAATTTCTGGGTCTGCCCGGTGGCGCACTGCTACAGTGCGCTGCTTGGGAGCGCAGTGGTGCTCCCGCTGAGGGTTCGGATCCCACATACAGACCGGCCGCTCACTGGCTGAGTGAGGTGCGGGCGCAACACTGAGGGTTGCGATCCCGTTGCTGGTCCCGGTCCGGTACAGGCGTGACACTGAGGGTTGCGATCTGTTGCCGGTCACGAAAAAAGACAAAAAGAAAAAAAAAAGAAAAAAAAAAAGAAAGTGAATTTCTTTGTAAGAAATTCAGCAAAAGAATAAGTGACCACATCCTTTTAGAATATACTATTGGGTTGTTTTTTACTCCTTTTCACTGCTATGTTGATGTCTCATGAATTCACCTGTGTGATGAATTATTTGTAGCAAATGTAAAGACTTTCATTCACTCCCATCTGCCCCTTATACACACTGGTAATAGCCATTGAGTGAGTCCTGCCATGTGCCTGGTTCTGCATTGATCGTTTCTAATCCTTAGAATACTCCTACGAGGTAGATATTGCTATAGCCATTTTGCTGGTGAAGCACCTGAGGCTCAGAAAGGTCAAACTAACTTGTCTGATATGATACACTTTCAAGCAACAGACCAGGATTTGAATCAGGGCAGTCTGATTCCAGAACTCTCCCTCTTCCTAGTACTCCCTACTGCTGCAGTTCAGTGTACTGATACCTTCTGTGCACTTGCCTATTAGTGGTAGAAAACATTTTTGGGAGTGATTTTGCTATCGTTTAACAGAAAGGCCACATTTGTCATCTTATAAAGCAAGAAACACTGCTACTTTGATGTTGACATTCTGTCTATAAGTGGTCAAATTAAGTCGTGTCTGTGTGTAATTTCTTCACCTATGAAACAGACTGAGAGAGTAGGTAAGAGTGATTATGAAAAAGAGTAATCTTAAAATACTCTGAAACATGAAAATATAATGAAACAATACTACACTATCATAATAAATTATTATTACCAGGAAAATGCATTTGATTTTGCTGATGCTGGTAGCATATCATCATAGTAATTTCTCTATGCCAGGCACTGTGTTAAGTGTTTTCTATGCATTATCCCACTGAAACCTCACAATAACCAGGTGAGGTGAATGTGATTATTATAGATATTCTGTGACCCAGCAATCATGCCTTTATGAATTTACACAGGAGAAATTAAAGTCAACAAAAATATTGGCATAAGAATATTAATAGTAGCTTCATTCATAATAGCAAAAATTGAAAACAGCCCAATGTCAATTAGTAGGAGACTAATTAAACAAACTGGCATGTTCACACAATGGAGTATTACTAAGCAGTAAAAAAGAAGTAACACTGACACATACAAAAACATGAATGGATCTCAAAGTCATTATGTTAAGTGAGGAATATTTTCTTTCACAAACAAGTACACACTATGTTATTCCATTTAGATGAAGTCTAAAATATTTGTTATAGTGGAAAAAACATCAGAACAGTGGGGTTACTTTTGGGATGTGTAAATGGGAAGGACATAAAGGAATTTTCTGGGGTGATGGAGATATTCTATGTCTTGATAGGGGCTTAGGTTACACAAGGGCATGCATTTGTCAAAACACATTAAAAGGTAAACTTAAAGTCTGTGCATTTCATCATATGTAAATTTTACCTAAAAGCTGTGCAAACAAATGTTGAAGTGTTCAGAGATAAAATGTACTGTTGTCTGCAACTCATTTTGAAATGTATCAGAAATAAGATGGATGGAGAGAGGGATGAATAGATGGCTAGATATATGATAAAACAAGTAGACTAAATGCCAGTACAGAATCTAAGTGGTGGGTATCATGAGTATTTATGATAAAACTCTTTTAACTTTTATGCGTATTTGAAAAATTTCATTATAAATGTTGGAAAAAGAAGTAATAGACACCCAAAGAGGGAATGTACCTAGAATAAACTAGAATAGAATAAACTAGGACAAAGTGCTCTGTTTATTCCTTTTTCTGATACAAAGTGAACTCTTTCACTAAACAAAGTTCAGAGGACTCTGCATTACCTAGACACTGGAGTCAAAACTCCACCACAGTCCTGGCAGCATCACTGACTAGAGGCTGCCAGTTCTCGCCTCTAATGCAAAAAAGTCCAAAGCAACAAATAGGTAGTCACTTGAGGAGTAGATTATCTAGGTGAAAACAATGGAATCTAGTTAAGCAGTGAGAAAAATTCCTCAAGACTTGGAAAACTTGAGACAGCAACATAGAAGGACAAGAAAAATTCCTGACCAGGACTGGTGTGGAGAGTCGAGAAACCCAGCAGTGGTGTGGAGAGTCGAGAAACCCAGCAAGGTGGAGGGGAAAGGTGGCAACTGGTGCCCCGACATAGATGCCTGCAAGCCAGGCTGAGGGTATCTGTGTGGCCCTCATGGATAGTGAGCACAGCATGTGTAGTGCTAAGAGCCTACACAACTGTATTTTACCAAGATAACTACATGTAGAGTCACCTCCTTCCTCCTTGGTCTCTGGCTGATGCTGGAAGTTGCCATTTTGGAATAAGTGTCAGGGGAGCTCAGAGTCCCACCAACCTAGTAACCCCACACACCCCAGTGGAAAGTGTGGGGAGGAGTTCACAGGCTCCCTGGATCCACACCCTCCTTCCCCTAGGAGCTCAGAGCCCCACCTGACTCAATGCTCCACACCTTTTCCAGCAGACAGTGAGCAGGGACTCTGCCACTCCCCTCTGCCACTTCTCTCTGCCACTCACCCTCAAACTCTGGGAGCTCAGAGGTCTGCCTGATGCAGTGAGCCTGCCAGTACCAGCAAGGAGCAAGGAGCAAGGAGGTGTGCAAACTGCCTAAATCCATGCCGCCTTCCCTAGGAGCCCAGTGTCCTATCTGACACAATGGCTCACT
>NW_007732119.1:84088-85099 GCF_000696425.1 Galeopterus variegatus
GAAGCAACTATGCCACCAGATGACCAGATATCAATGCAGAGAGAGGAGAAGCATGAAAAAAACAAAGAAATATGAAACTCCTCAATGAAGATGACAATCGTCTCATAGCAGACCCCAAACAACAGGAAATCAGTGAATCACTTGAAGAGGAAATTCAAATAGCAATACCAAGGAAACTCAACATAATGAATGAAAACATAGATAGAAGTCAGAGTGAAGTGAAAAAAAAAAAGATCTAGGACATGTATGAAAAATTCAACAAAGGGATAGAAACAATAGAAAAGAATCAAGCAGAAATCCTGGAACTGAAGTATCCACTTTATGAAACAAAAAATGTAACTGAGAGCATAAGCAACAGGCTACAACAAGCAGAAGAAAGAATTTCTGAGCTAGAAGACAGGCTTTTTGAATTAACACAATTGGACCCCACCACCAAAAGAAAAGAAAAAAGAATTAAATAATGAAGGAAACCTAGGAGATCTTTCTGATAAATTTAAGCATACAAACATCCATATTATGGGTGTCCCAGAAGGAGAAGAGAGTGGAAAAGGAATTGAAAGCCTACTTAAGAAAATAATAGCATAAAACTTCCCAGATATTGGGAGAGATATGGTCTCACAGGTCCAAGAAGCTCGAAGATCCTCAAATAGATTCAACCCAAAAAGAGCCTCCCCAAGAAACATTATAGTTGTATTAGTCTGTTTCTATTGCTTACAACATAAATACCTGAAACTGGGTGATTTATAAAGAAAACAAAATTTATTTCTTGCAGTTTCAGAGGCTGGGAAGTCCAAAGTCCAGAGTCCAGGAAACATATCTGGTGAAGGCTTTGGTGGTGGCAACAGTGACCCAGGGGTCTCACATTGCAGAAATGGTGGAGCAGCAGGGAGAGAAATAGCTCCTCATGCACTCTCTTTATAAAGCTCTCAGAATCATGCCCATGACCACCATTAAACCATTCACTATGGCAGGGTCCTCACAATCCAATCACCTCTTCAAGGACCTACCTTT
>NW_007732119.1:85754-88392 GCF_000696425.1 Galeopterus variegatus
TTAAACCATTCACTATGGCAGGGTCCTCACAATCCAATCACCTCTTCAAGGACCTACCTTTCAATTACCATAACAGGACTTCCCACCCTCAACAGTTACAGTAGAAACTAAGTTTTGGGGGGACATTCAATCCAATGCATTCTTCCCCTGGCCCCCCAAATGCTTGTCCTTTTCACATACAAATACATTCATTTTATCCCCAAAGTCTTAACTTGTTTTAACTCAAAAGTCTGAAGTTCAAAGTCCCACCTGTGGAATCAAAACAACTTATCTACTGCCAAGATACAATGGTGGGACAAGCATAGGGTACATATTCCCATTGAAAAAGGGAGAAATAGGCCAAAAGAAAGGGATGACAGGTCCTAAACTAGTTTGAAACACAGCAAGACAGCCATCAAATCTTAAAGCTGATGAATCTTGTATTTTGACTCCATATTTGACATCCTCTGCATACTGGTTGGGTTCCAGAGTCCTCAGGCAGAACCACTTCTATGGGTTTCCTCATCCGAGGCCATGCTTCAGCTCTCACGGGCTTGCACTGCATCCTGTAGCTCAATTCTGGGGTCTCCATGGTTGGTCCTACTCTCACAGCTCCACTAGGCATGGTGCTGATGGGGTTTATCTGCTGCAACTCCAACCCCACATTTCCACTCAGCATTACTCTAGTGAAGAGTGTCTGTGGTATCTCCCAACCTGTGACAGATCTCTTCCTGGGCCCCCAGCCTTTTCCATACACACTTTGAAATCAGGGTGGAGGCTCCCAAGCATTCTGTGAACCTGCAGACTTAAAACCATGTGGATGCTGTCAAGGCTTCTGGCTTGTATCATTCAATGATGCAGGTCCAACCACATCTGGGGTCAATTTAGCCAAAGGTGGAGCAGCCAGAGCAGCTGGGGTGCTGGTATGGTGAGCAGCATCCTGAGGTGGCCCTGGACAGCAAGCCCATAGATGGTTCTTTGGGTCTGTTCTCCAAAACCATTCTGTCTTCCTAGGCCTCTGGGCCTATGATAGAAGATGCATCCTCCAACATCTCTGAAATGCCTTCAAGGCCTATCTCTCATTCTCTACCACATGACCAGGCTGCTAAAAACTTTCCAAGTCTTTACGATATCTTCCCTTTCTTTGATACTAATCTCCCTAGCAAATGGTCCCTGAGCTACACCCTTGCTTTCATGGCCTGGCTGAAAGCTTTCTAACACTTTGCCCTCTGCTTTCTTTTGAATTACAAACTGGGGCTTTATGTTATGTCTTTTCTGCCACAACTCAGGGTAGGCTGTTCCAAGTAGCCATGCAGCTTCCTGAATGCTTTGCTGCTTAGAAAATTCTTCCATCAAATACCCTGGGTCATCACCTTGAAGTTCTATGTTCCATAAAACTTTTGGGCATGAACAGAATGCAGCCAAGTTCCTTGCCAGTTCATAGCAAGGGTGATTTGTACCCTAATTTCCAATAAGTCCCTTCTCATTTACATCTGAGACCTCCTTAGAATGGTTTTTATAGTCCATATTTCCATCAGCATTCTGTTCACAACCATTTAACCAGTTTCTAAGATGTTCCCAGCTTTCCTCAACAGTATCTAGGCTTTTCTTAGCCTGTACCTCCAAATTCTTTCAGCCTCTCCTCAACATCCAGTTCCAAAGCTGAACTTAGTCCATCTCTGCTGTTTATAACAAAAGTACTTGAAACTGGGTACTTTATAAGAAAATGAAATTTATTACTTACAGTTTTAGAGGCTGGGAAGTCTAAAGTCCAGGAAACACATCTGGTGAAGGCTTTGGTGGTGGCAACAATGACCCAGGGGTCTCACTGGCAGAAATGGTGGAGAGAGAGAGAGAGAGAGAGGGAGCTCCTCATGTACTCCTTTTAAAGCCCTCAGAACCATACCCATGACCACCATTAAACCATTTACTATGGCAGGTCCCCACAATCCAATCACCTCTTCAAGGCCCCACCTTTCGGTTACCATAATAGGATTTCCTACCTTCAACAGTTACAGTAGAAATTAAGTTTTGCAGTGGGCATTCAATCCAAGGCATTCACAATAGTCAAATTGTCAAAAGTCAAAGACAAAGAAAGATTTCTAAAAACTTCAAGAGAAAAGCATCCAATCAGCTATAAAGGAATCCCCATCAGGCTAACAGCAGACTTCTCAACAGAAACCCTACAGGACAGGAGAGAGTGGGATGAAATATCCAAAGTTCTAAAAGAAAAAACAAACAAACAAAAACCCCTGCCAGTCAAGAATACTATATTCAGGAAAGCTTTCCTTCAAAAATTAAGGAGAAATAGTATCTTTCCCAGAAAAACAAGAACTGCAGGAATTCACCACCACAAGATTAGCCCTTCAACAAATCCTCAAGGGTGTCCTACATCTGGAATCAAAAGAGCAATACATATATCTTCATAAATACATGATAAAGAATAAAAACCACTAGTAGAATGCATACATAAAAGAGAAAGAAAAGGAAAATATATCTCATCACTACAAAAGAACACCAAACAGCAAAGACAAACAATAAAAGGGAAAGAAAGCAATGAAAGAAATATAACATAATGATGAAAAATTAATAAAATGGCAGGAAGAGGCAATATGTTTTGATAACAACCCTGAATGTAAATGGATTAAATTCCCCACTT
>NW_007732119.1:88996-113134 GCF_000696425.1 Galeopterus variegatus
AAGGACATTGTATAGTGATAAAGGACCAATGCAGCAAAAAAGATGTAACAATCATAAATATATATGCACCCAACATTGGAGCACCCAATATATAAAGCAACTGCTATTGACTCTAAAGAGAGAGATAGACCCCAACACAATAACAGTTGGGGACTTTAACACCCCTCTCTCAACATTAGACAGATCATCTAGACAAAAAATTTGAAGAGAAATATTAGATTAGGATAGCACCTTAGACCAAATGGACTTGATAGACATTTACAGAATATTTCATTGAACAACTATAGAGTACACATTCTTTTCATCAGCACACAGATCATTCTACAGGCTAGACCAAATGTTAGGCCACAAAGTAAGTCTCAACAAATTTAAAAAGACTGAAATCACATCAAGTACATTTTCAGACTAGAATTGAATAAAATTAGAAATCAACAGTAAACAAAACTTTGGAAATTATACAAACATGTGGAAATTAAACAACATACTCCTGAACAACCAATGGGTCAGAACAAATAAAGCATGAAACCCCAAATTTTTTTTAAACAAATGAAATTTGTTTAAAGCACAATTTACAAAAACCTACAGGATATCGCAAAAGCAATACTAAGAGGGAAATTTATTGCAGTAAATGCTTACATCAAAAGAATAAAAATATTCCAAATAAACAACTTAACATTACACCTCAAAGGAATAGAAAAACAAGAACAATACAATCCCTAAAGTAGTATATAGAAAGAAATAATTAAGATCAGAGAAAAACTAAATGAAATAGAGACCAAAAGAATGACAGAAAAAAACAACAAAATAAAAAGCAGGGTTTTGAGAAGATAAACAAAATAGACAAACCATTAGTTAGACTAAAATGATAGAAGACTCAAATAACAAAAATCAGAAATAAAAAAGGATACATTAGAACTTATACTGCAAAAATACAAAGAATAATTAGAGACTATTATGAACAATTATATACTAACAAATTTGAAAATCTGGAGGAAATAGATAAACTTCTGGACACATACAAACTATGAAAACTGAACTAAGAAAAAATAGAAAACCTGAACAGACCAGTAATGTGCAACAAGATTCAAGCAGTAATCATCAGTCGCCCAACAACAACAACAAGCCCAAGACCAGATAGCTTCACTGGTGAATTGTACCAAATCTTTAAAGAAGAATTAATACCAATCCTTTTAAAACTATTCCAAAAAGTGGAAACAGAGGCCATTCTCCCAAACTCATTCTATGAGGCCACCATCACCCTGCTACCAAAATCAGATAAAGACACAACAAAAAAAGAAAACTACAGACCAATATCCTTGATGAACATAGACACAAAAATCCTCAACAACATATTAGCGAACATAGTACAACAGCACATCAAAAAGATTATGCAACATGTTCATGTGTAATTCATCCCAGGGATGAAAATATGGTTCAATATATGTAAATCAGTAAATGTGATACACCACATCAACAAAATCAAGGACCAAAACCAGATGATTATCTTGATAGATGCAGAAAAAGCATTTGACAAAATTCAACATCGCTTCAGGATAAAGACTCTCAACAAAATAAGTATAGAAGGAAAGTATCTCAACACAATAAAAGCCATGTATGGCAAACCCACTGCCAACATCAGCCTGAATGGAGAAAAGCTGGAAGATTTTCCTTCAGAACAGGAACAAGACAAGAATGCCCTGTCTCCTCTCTCACCACTCCTAGTCAACATAGTATTGGAGGTACTAGCCAGAACAGTCAGGCAAGAGAAAGAAATAAAGGGCAATCAAATCAAAAAAGAAAAAGTCAAGTTGTCCCTGTTAGCATATGACATGATCCTATGTACAGAACAACATAAAAACTCTACCAAAAAACCCTCAGGGCTGATAAATGATTTCAGTAAAGTTGTACAATACATAATCAATACACAAAATAACAGTAGCATTTTTATACACCAACAATGAAGAAACAGAAAAAGAAGTCAAGAAAGCAAGCCCATTTACAATAGCTACCAAAAGAATAAAACACCTAGGAATAAATTTAACCAAAGAGGTGAAAGATCTCTACAATGAGAGCTACAAAACACTGCTGAAAGAAATTAAAGAGGACACCAAAATATGGAAAGACATTCCATGTTCATGGATTGTAAGAATTCATGTTGTGAAAGTGTCCATACTACCCAAAGTGAGCTATAGATTCAGCGAAATCCCCATCAAAATACCAACAACATTCTTCACAGAGACAAAGAAAACAATCCTAACATTCATATAGAACACAAAAGGCCCTAAATAGTCAAAGCAATCCTGAGGAAAAAAAAAAAAAAAAAAAAAGCCAGAGGCTTTACACTACCTGACTTTAAATTACACTACAAAGCTATAGTAACCAAAACAGCATGATACTGGCATATAAACAGACACAAAGGCTGAGCAAATGGAATAGAGAATGCAGAAATCAACTTATGTGCTTACAGCCAACTGATCTTTGACAAAGGCACCAAGAATATACATTGGGGAAAGGACAGCCTCTTCAGCAAATGGTGCTGGGAAAATTGGGTATCCATATATAGAAAAATGAAACTAGACCTGTATGTCTTGCCATATATCAAAATCAACTCCAAATGGATTAAATACTTAAATATAAGACCTGAATCTATAAAACTCCTTAAAAAAGCCATACAGAAACCACTTCAGAATATAGGACTGGGCAAAGACTTTATGAATAAGACCTCAAAAGCACAAGCAACAAAAGAAAAAAATAAACAATTGGGATTATATCAAACTATAAAACTTCTTCATAGCAAAGAATAATAATCAACATAGTGAGAAGACAGCCTACAGAACGGGAGAAAATACTTGCAAATTATACATCTGACAAGGTATTAATATCCAGAATATACAAGGAACTGAAACAATTTAACAGAAAAACAAAATAAAACAAAACACAAATAATCCTATTAGAAAATGGGCAAAGGAGCTAAATAGACATTTCTCAAAAGAAGACATACAAATGGTCAACAATTATATGAAAAAATTCTCAACATTACAATCATCAGGGAAATGCAAATCAAAACCATGCTGAGATATCATTTCATCCCAGTTAGTCCTGGCTATTATCAAAATGACAGCATAACAAATACTGGTGAGTATGCAGATAAAGGGGATCTCTTTTACATTGTTGGTGGGGCTGTGAATTAGTACAGCCATTATGAAAAACAGTAGGGAGGTTTCTCAAACATCCACAGATAGAACTACTATATGATCTAGCAATCTGTACTGGGTATATACCCAAAGGAATGGAAATCAACATGTCAGAGGGATACCTGCACTCCCATGGTTATTGCAGTTCTATTTGCAATAGCCAGGATATGGAATCAACCTAAATGTTTACTGATGGATGACTGGATAAGGAAAATGTGGTATATCTACACAATGGAATACTACTCTGCCATAAAAAAGAATGAAATTCTGCTATTTGTAGCAACATGGATGAACTTGGAGAAAATTCTAAGTGTAACAAGCAGACACAGAAAGAGGAATAACGCATGTTCTCACTCGTAACTGGGAGCTAAAAAAAGATGTGTGTGTGTGTATATATATATATATATATAAATATAAAAGAGGGATTAAAAGAAAGAAACAACAATCACAATAATATGTTGAACTTTCAGAAGGAGAGAACAACTGAGGTTACTAGAGGTGGGAAAGGGGGAGGAGGGTTAGTGAGAAATTGGTTAATGAGACAATGAGTGATTACGTTTTGTAATGATGAACATACCAATTATACTGATTTGATCACACATAATACACAGGTATTCATATTCAACTCTGTACCCCACAAATATGTATAATCAATTACGTTTCCTGCCCCCCCCCCCACAAAAAAAAACTTTGTCCCATTCGAGGCCCTTTACTTGTTGGTCCTACTTATCATTCCTTCCATCTCCTGCCACTCCCTAAAATATCTCACTTACCGGCCTCTTGAGATTACTTCTTCCCCGCGTTCTTCATGCATTTTTAGGTTTTCATGCCTTTGCTTATAGTATTTCCTATGCTTAGAAGTTTTTCATCCCTGTTAAATCTTTACTTATGCTTAAGGGCTCAGCTCGTGTGTGCTTTATTGCCGACTGTTTCCCTTTATCTCCCCCTCAGGGCTTAGAAGCCCTCTAGGGCAGGCAGAGTTCACGTCTCACTCAGTCTTCTATGCTAGGGCCTGGTATGGAGCTTGGTGCAGAAAGCAAACTCAAAAAATATTGGTGCCAGCAGTAAGCTCAAGAAATGTTGGGTAGGTAGAATAGAATAGAAATAGAACTGCTATTAAAAAGCCACTGAGCCATTCATGTGCCACTTCAAGTCAGATCCTTTCCCTGCCCTTTCTTTGCTCTGCTTTGTGTTACAGGGGCTGACCCCTGAAAATGACATTTCTCAGGCTCTCTTACCAACTGGCTTCTGGCTAGTTTCAGCCACTAGGACACACGGGTGAGAGACTGGAGGGAGGAGAAGGAATGAGAAGCCAGGGTATCTCTGCCCTCTTCTCTCTGCTTAGGAAAGTATCCCCAACATTGGGTGAATGTCCTGCACAATTCTAGGTGCCATCAGATAACCCCTCCCTCTGTGGTCCCAGTTTTTCCAGGCAGCCCCTGCCAGGGTTCCAGCTCCCTTTCAGAGACCACATCTCCCAGACTCTGTTAGCATCACCCTTTCTTTTTACCCCTCTAGCCCTTGGGAGGGTAGTGGCTCTTAGATGTTCATAATCTCTGGTTTGACTCTCTGTTTTCTATTTGGCTTTTAGGCTCTTCTAGTACCTTTGTGACTAATTTCTTATAAAGCCAGCCCAAACTCTATTTTCCAGACTAGATCCTATTGTAGTCTCTTTACATTGTTCATCTCTCAGTTTCTGTGTTTTATAAATGAGATGATTGAGTAATATGATCACCAGGTTTCTCCTTGTTAAAATTCAGATGACAGAGAAGATGTCATGCCATCCACATGGGCTTATTTTGAATTTCAAAAAGTGTGAGGGAGAGAGAAAGAACTGCTAATACTTCCGCGTAGCACCTTTGTCCTTCTTAATGCAGTGCTCACTTTGTTCAGCTGGGGCTCATCAGCAAAGGAGAGGAGTGAGAGTCTGCCTGGGGTCCTGGCCAGCTTGGTGATTGAAATGCCTCCTATAAGTGCCAGTGTGAAAGGCATTGGCACTGATCAAACAGTGGCCAGAAGCCAGAGAGAAATAGCAGGAGCTGGTGTGGCAGTGAGAAGGGAGGGGGGAATCTGACATCAGTGTTGGTGCCCCACCAGCTCTGGCACCTCCCTGTAGACAACCAGGGACTACAGGCTCAGGGTAAAGATGGGCAGAAGTCCAGAGGGATGAGCTATTTCTCTGCTGGGACCGGCTAGCTCATGGTCATCAGTCATCAGCTAACATTTTACCTACCAATCTTCTAACTCCCAATCCAGCACACTTTCTACCTTATCAGGTTCAATATTGCATAAAACGTTTTATGCATGAAAACAAAGACAAAAATGAGTAATATTTAATCATTTAAGGTACTCTTCATCAAGTGGACAGTATAGATACATATGACGCTCATTCATGAAAAGGATTCTAACAGACCACAGTTGGTAGTACATACTAGAAGTGCAAATCACAGATTTGGGGAATACCATGAAGGAAGTATTTTGGAAAGAATTGATGGAGGGATGATATTTTGAACTATGCCTTGAAAAATGACAGTAAGATTTAAGCATGAGGGAGAGGACATGGTAGGCAGAGGTAGCAGCCTGAGCAAAGGCGCAGAGGAGAAAGAGCAGGAATGAGTTCTGAGTCAATATGGGATGAGTTTACAATCTAATCTTACACAATTGGCAGTTAATATAAATTTTTGAGAAGGGATGTGACAAAATCAGATCCGTGCTGGACAAAGATTGCCCTTATGTCATGGAGTTGTATGGATTAGACAAGGAGAGGGAATGAAAGAAGCCTAAGGAAGCCATCACTGCAGCCAATTCTACCACCACTTGGATACCCACTCAGCAGCAATGGACTCCTTAGGGAGATCAAGACAAAACAGGAACCAGTTGAGCTTGCATAACTTAACAATTTTTACTGACCTCAGGGTACTTAAAAAATGACCATATCTGGGTTTATACTTGGCAATGCTCATGGGCTGGGCTGTTGAGTGCTTGTGAGAGTTCAGCTGAAATTATTGACCACGAAGCCTAGTACAATGGGGGAGGGGATTAGCTAGAGGAAGTATTAGCTATTGGAAGAAGTAGCTCCCAATGTAGGCAGCACTCAGCTACAGTAGGAGTGAGGGGGTAAGGGCAGATACTGAAGAGGATGCTGTGGTGCCCAGTGGTCACTTCTTAGACTCAGTATTATCTTATGTGTCAGTAATAGGAATTGGTCTTTACCATTTTTTCTTCCAAGCATACATGGAGGCAGAGAGTAGTAGGGACACTGTAGGGTCTGGAGTAAAGGATCATAGATGAAGTCCCAGACCTGCATTTACTAACTCTGTAACTTTTTTTTTTTTTTGTCTTTTTTCGTGTCCGGCAACGGATCGCAACCCTCAGTGTCGCGCCCGTACTCAGACCTGCATTTACTAACTCTGTAACTTTTTTTTTTTTTGTCTTTTTTCGTGTCCGGCAACGGATCGCAACCCTCAGTGTCGCGCCCGTACTGGACGGGGGACCGGCAACGGGATCGCAACCCTCGGCGCTGCGCCCGCACCTCGCTCAGCCAGTGAGCGGGAACCGGTCTGTATGTGGGATCCGAACCCTCGGCGGGAGCGCTGCTGCGCTTCCAAGCGGCGCACTGTAGCAGTGTGCCACCGGGCCGGCCCCTAACTCTGTAACTTCTGAAGCAGCTCTAAACCACTCTGGGCCTCCTTCCCTACTCCCAGTAAAGCAGCCTGGGTCAGTGGTCTACAGTGTGGGCTCTGGATTCCGTCAGTACAACCTGTGTATGACCTTGTGCAGTCAGCCTAACTTCTTAGTGTCTAGGTTTCTTCCTCTGTAAAACAGGGATACTAGCACTGCCTACCACTTGGAATTGTGGAGATTGAATGAGGAATGCAAGCTAAGCTTTTAGCACAATACCTGGAACACGGTAACTAATTCATAATATGCAATCATGATGTGATATTATTAATATATAATAATAATTATTATTAACAACTATAAAATAAGGATAAAAACTGTAGCTCTGAGAGTTGCTAAGCAGATTAAATCACGAACATGAAAGTGCTTTTAAAACTATAAAATGCTGTGATGATGATCACAATGGCTCATTCAAAGTGAGATGCTCCTCAGGCACACACACAGAGTCAGGGCTGCGTGACTGCTGAGGGAGCAGCTAATTCCTTGCTGGATGGCTGGCCTGCTCTGTCTGCTCTGGCTTCTCTCTCTGCCCAGAATCATCTGATAAGTGCTCATCGGCGCATGCTGCCCCAAGTGGGGTGTCTGGTCTGGGAGCCAGCTGTTTTCTGTGCAGCTAACAACAAGGATGCTGCTGGAATCAGCATATAAGAGATGAAGCCGACATCCACTTTGAAGGTGGCCTCGAATGGTCAGAAAAGCCATTCGTCTCTGGCCCTCTGATGATGGAGAATGTAGAGCCCTGTTGCCATTTACAGCATCAGCACCCATGGACCCATTAAGAGACCTGTCCATGGTCACACAGCTGTGCTGTGGAGGAGTCAGCCTTGGAAGCTCTGTCTGATTGTAAAGCTTGCGTTCTTTTTTGGTGCCCCTCATTGCCTCCTTTAGGGACAAGGGAAAGGGTTAATTAGTGTGTTGGGGTGGAGGAAGTTGGCAGATATGTGGTGATGAGCCTGAAATCCCCCTTGGGTATTGATACTAGAGCCCGTGCACTGAAGGAATGGGCAATAGATCTTTCCTGAAAGGAGTGCTAAGTATTGTCCATTTGGATACCACGACGGTTCCCATTCCTAGCAGTCATGGCAAGAGCTGACGGTCAGCCCTGCAAGTCTCTCCGAGTAAGAAAGAGCATGAGGCCAGAGTGACCCAGAGCAACATTGTTTTCCCTCCCATTCTTTTTTGCTCCCAATTTCAACAAGTATGAAATTCCTTCCGTTGACTGTTCCAAACCTTAGAGTCATCCTCACTTCTCCCTCTCCCTCTTCCTCTGTCCCCAGTCAATTGTAAACCTTGTTGATTTTACCTCCCTCATGTCTCTGTTTTGCAGTCCTTCTTCTTCCAGGCTTGATCAGGACCCTGCATGTCTTTGCTGGATTACCGTGGCACCTCCCCAACTGATTGCCTGCTCCATTTCTGCATGTCCCTGTCATCCCATGCACAGGAACCATTTCCGAAGCAAAGCTCTTTCACATCACTTCCTTTCTCAGAGCAGTTGATGATGTGTCTGCAGCCTACAGAATGAAGCTGAAGTTCATGGGCGTGGTGTTCAAGACCCTTCAAGATCAGACAGATCTGTCATCATGCATTCCAGCCAGCAATACCCTCCTCACTTTCTTGTCTTTGTCCTTCTAAGCTGAGCTTAGCAATCATCTTTTTTTTCACAGAAGCTTTTCTTGATTTCCTTACTCAGAAATAGTCAGTCCTTCCTCTGCATCCCGCAGACCTGTTCTGGGTGTGCTTATTGCATGCTGCTTTATGTCTTCTGACTTATCTGAGTTTCATCTTCCTGCCCAGGTAGCAGGCTCCATATGGGTCCAGCCTGCACTGTACCCACCTCAGCACCCTAGAGGGCACTCATCGTAGATCCCAGGCACCAGCCACAGAAAGGGCTCAGGGAGCACTTTTACATGCATTTGACTGCAACTGCCCAGCTGAGTCAGATTGAAAAACAAACTGCTTTTGCCCCATTAATTGGTGTAAGGAAAGTCCTGAGCTCCCCACACATTCACAATCACAACCTCCTTTCCCATTTTGATTCAGAAGCTGACCATATGGGAAATAGGACTAAACTAGCATTTTGAGTATTTTTTTCTCATCAGCAGCTTTTTCGCTGGATTAAAATAAAAAGGAAATATTAATTGTGCAAATAAAGTCAAAATAGTAAAACAGACATTGATTGCTCTGTTGAGATTGTGCTTTTGGGGGATATTTTCATATCAGTCCATATAAACCTATCTACCTTTTTTTTTAGTTGCTTAGAATTCCATTTTGTAAACATACCAAAATTTATTTAACGTTTTTTCCGTGGATTATTTATAGTCCTTTATGATTACAAACAATGATGCAACAAACATACCTATACAATGGATTTCTAGAATTCAAGTTTCTGAGACACAGGATTTTCATTTTGACATTACTACATTGAACAAGTTGTTAGTTTTACCATAAATATAGCTAGGAGCTTGAGGTTGAGCAGTGTGTCTTAGGTGGTGAAAACAATTTTGTATGTACATTCCTAAAATAAAAATGTATTTTTTATTAATAAAAAATAAAAAAATAAAGAGAATGTATAATAACTTAGGTTTCAGGAAATCCACTTTAGTTCACTTTATGGTCCTCCTGTAGCTCCCACCCTCTGGTCTACATCCTACTCAGAGGGACACCACAGAACAAGTCCAATCCCTTTTTCATACAATGACAGTATTTTAGAGATTTAAATACATTGGCTGTGAAGTTTTGAAATTTTCTCTCCTCTATGTGCACAATTGCTATATCTTCAGTCATTTCTTATGGGACTAGCTTGCATTCGCTTCCCCTGGACCACTTTCCTGGATGTTTTTGTCTCAGTCTCTCTTGAAATGTGGTGAATAATAGATTGGGGTGCTCTAAAGGTGATTTGGGTAGAATAGCACTGTCACCTCTGTCATTCAGGATACGATTCTTCTGGTAATACAGCCTAAGTTTACATGAGTTTTTCTTGTTGGCTATAATGTGTGCTGACTCACACAGTCCATAAATGCTATTTTTCTTTCATCAGTGCTAAATCAAGAATCTCTCTCCCTCATTGTGCTTGTAAGTTGATTTTAGGAGGTATATACAATTATCCTTATTCAATTTCATGTTGTATTGTTAGATTCTGGTCATTCTTCCAGCTTGTTCTGGAATTTTTTTCATCTCGATCATTATCCAACATATTTATTTTTACTTCCAATTTCACATAATCCAAAACAATACAGATTAGAGTATAGACCTCAGTTGGGCTCCTAGAGGGACCTCTTTTGATGCTGATCTTGAGCTGCCTTTGGGAATGTGGTCTTGTCATCTACAAGTCTACAGAATTTGTTTACACTAGCTCACAGGGAGGTTAAAAGTCTACCACCCCCCAGATCACTCTCTATTATCCTGATTTATTTTTCCATAGCATTTACCATCTTCAGACACACCATATAACTTACTCATTTCCTTTGTTTATTATCCATCTCCTCTGACTGAATTATAAGCTTCCTGAGGACAGGGATGGTTGTCTGTTTTGCTTACTGATGGCACCCAAGTACCAACAATGCCTGGCACATGGTAGGCACACAGTAACTATTTGTTAATCAATGAATGGATTGCTTCTCAGAATCTATATATATTATTTCCATTGGATTTCTTGTATCTATCCATGATGTCTGAAAGTTCTTTTAATTTAGTTTCATTAGATAGGGAAGAGTATTCCCTAACTCTCATCCATTGCTCCAAATTCAATACTAAACTTAAGAAAAAGTGAAATGTCTGCATCACCACAAATTCTGAGAGCCCCTAACCCAGGGTCCTAAGGACTTTCTCTTATTCTTAATTTTTTTCCTGATATGTATAAATTACATTAAACAATCAAACGGTTAGAACATCATAGATGGTATCACATATATAATGTGTATTTCATTATGTGAAAGAATATATGTATAAATACATGTCTTTATATACATAATAGAAAGTGGAAAGCTACACTTAGTAGAAAATCCAAGTCTTTTCTGGATGAGGTCCCAAAGAGAGACAGACATAGTTTGAATTCTAGCTCCTCAATTGACCATCTCCATGATTAGTGGCAAGTTACTTAGCCTCTCAGACCCTCAGTTTCCTCATCTGTGAAATGTGGATATTAGTACCACATCAGTGTGTGAATATGAGGATGAAATGAGATAATGCAGGCAAAGTGCCCAGTACACTATATGTAGGTTTCCTTTCTATTTCCCTAACAAAGGAGAAGTTTAAAATTAATTGGAAAGCTTATCTAAATCCTTCAAAATAACTTCTTATTTAAAATAGAAACAAATTGCTCTTCAAAAGCAGGGTAAACAAATTACCAGATAGTATCAGACATGATGTCATGTCATAATAACTTTTGGTAAAGCCAATTAAACACTCATTCAAACTCTTTTAAAGCTCTTAATAAGAGCACCACAAAAAACTTCCCAATATCTTCAGGCGGCTGGTCCCAAAACGTACATTTTGTGACCTGGTTGTGCCTAAAAATTACAGAAAAGAGAGATGTTCAGAATTAAAATCAATGAGCCACACATCAAAGGCAGACAAGCAGATCCGGGATATTTCCCGCCCTCTGTTTGCAGCTAATCCTGCTGTCAACACCTCTGCTGGTGGCGGTTGTGTCATTTCTTTGGGTATATTATGCATTTTTGCATGCTTCTTTTCCCTGTTTCATTACATGTGCTGTCAGGTCTCCCTAAATTGGGATTAAGTTGTGCAGGCTGTATAGTTTTAAAATGGCAGCTTGAGCCTATACCCTGGTTTTTCGTATGTCATCAAACCTGGAAAATAAAAGAGAAGACAGAAATTAAAATAAATCTGTATCTACCTGATATGAGGAAAGAAGGGACATAGTGAACCGAGAGCTGTGAGGAATCTCTGAAAGACAGAAAGCAGATGGGTTTGGACTGAAGATGAAAGAGCTACCTGGGATTTGTGTGAGGGAATCGTACCATAGAACGGGGAGAAGCACCAAGAAGGTAGTGGGTCTGGGGGCTGCAGGCAGCTCAGGAGACACCCTCAAGGCAGAGAGTAGCGGTTCCATAGAGGGAGCAGCCAGGTGTATTGACCCCACTTGTTGGGTAGGGGTGGGGGCATCTGCTCCCAGACCATGGTAGCATGTGGGGTCTCTGGGCCAGAGAGATGGGCCTGAAGTTCAGGTGGTTGGTGATGCTGGGAGGAACATTTTAGACAAATTTTCCTTAACAATTGGTAAGAGAGAGAAACCAGAGCACATGAAGCAGCAGTGACTGTTGGGAAGACTGTTTTCTAGTCCTTTGAGTCAGGGGGTTAGTCATTTGACAGAAAGTTTCAATCCTGAGTCCTCACCATTTAGGCTGATAATCATTTCAGTTTGTCCAGGACTGAGGAGATTCCAGGGTTGATGGATTTTCGGGGCTAAAACCAGGAAAGTCCTAGGCAAACAGGGACAAGTTGGTCACTCCACCACCATCTTGTCCCCTCTCATCCCATCACCCAAAGCAAGGTCTCATTTGACCTCTTGTTTCAAAGCTGTGCTGGCTACTCTGTGGCTCACTTTTTGGCCATTCCCAGGGATGGTTTTATGGGTCTCAGGTCCCTTAGGTGACACATCCTGTTGCTCCCTAGAGAAGTCTATGATTTGTTGTTGTCACTGAAAACATTTACAATTACATTAATCTGACTCACATTGAATGAGATATATGATCCTTATGATACATGGGAATCTGGAGACACATATTATACTTGTCATAAAAATTTCTTTCATGGCCAAAGTTTTAATTTTCATTTTAAGTTCTCCAAGATCTATAACCAATGCCGATGTCCATGCGTTTGTCAATTACTTGGCTCCTCTGATCCACTTCAGCACTGAATTATGTCTGCTTAACCACAGGTAAGAAGGCAAAGGTTCTGGGTCTGATTTTCTAGCAGTTGGAGATTTCTTATCACTACTTGCCTCTGCATGTCCCAATCTCAGGAAGATGGCTGTGAACTTTTCTGGGTACCCACCCAGCCAGATCCTTTACTATCTGAAGGTTTCAGCAGCTGTATCCTGTTACCTATCCTCAAGTCGAGGTCTTTAAGCATGAGCAACTTCCGTTTCCTTATTCATTCATTTGTTCAACAAATATTTACTGAGAAACTACTGTGTTCCAGACAGGTCTTCTATTGAGAATTTACTAGTGATGAATAGACAATGTCCCTCTATCCTAGTGGGGGTGAGGCAGATGATAAAAGAATGAGTAAACCAACAACAATCACAAAACCAACAACAAGTAAACAAGAAAGTTATCAGAAGGTGCTGGATGTTAAGCAGACAAGTAAGGCTAAGTGCTTTGATGAAAAGTTCCCAGGTGACAACTTCTTCTTGGTGGTCAGATAAGGCCTTTCCAAAGAGATGATATTTAAGTTGAAATCAGAATGACAAGAGGAGTCAGTTATGTGGAGATGGGGAAATGGGACAAAATGGGCAAGCCTGTTAGAAGGAAAGCTAGGATCAAGCCCTAAGAGAGAAATAAGCTTGAAGTGTTTGAGAAACAGCAAGAAAAACAAACACAAAAAACAACACAGCTTGGGCTACAGAGATGGTAATTTATAAGGTTAGAACCACAGATAGGAGTCAGATCATGAGGTCTCGGGAGGCTGTGGTAAGGAGTTTTGACTTTATTCTAAGTTAGAGGTAAATCATTGGAGGGTTTTAAGTAGGAAAGTGATAAGATATGATTTTTAAAAAATCGTTTAGGCTGCAGTGGGAATGGGTGGAAAGGTCTGAGTGTGGAGGCAGGGAGGCCAGTTAGGCTGCCATAGGAGTCATCCTGGGAGAGATGATGGTGTTAGACTAAATGGCGGTAATGAAGACAGAGAGAAGGGAAAGATAATGGAATATATGGTGAAAGTAAAGTTGGTAGGACTTGGGACTCTGTGGGAAGGAGGGTGTAGTGCATTGAATTGGAGCCCCCAAAAGACATGTTAACCTTAAACCTCAGAATGTGATCTTATATGGAATAAGAATCTCTGCAGACATAATTAAGATGAGATCATCCTGGATTAAGTAGGCCCTAACTCCAACAAGAGCATTCTTTTAAGAGGCAGAAAAGAGACAGACATAGAGACATAGAGGGGAAGGTCATGTGAAGACATAGGCAGAGAACAGAGTCTACGAGTCAAGAAATGCCAGGATTGCCCACAGGCACCAGAGCTAGAAGAGGCATGGAACCGATTTTCTTCAGAGCTGCCAGAAGGGAATCAACCCTGGTGGCATCTGATTTTGGATTTACATCCCCTTAGACTATGAGAAATAAATGTCTGTTTTTTTTTTAAGCCATTAAGTTCATTGTAAATTTGTTTTGGCAGCCATAGGAAACTAATACAGAGGAAAAGAGGGAAATCAAGAATAACTCCTAAGATTTTTGGTTTTAGCTACTTAATGGATGTTGATACCATTTACTGAGATGGGAAAGACTGGGGCAGGGGAGGGAAGAGCAAGATTTTCTGCCACTGGTCATGTCCTCTGGAGGTGGTAAGGTGGGAGGTAATGCTACATGAAGTAGAAGCAGCCTGCAGGCCCAGGGCAGGGGAGAGGGTAAGCAGAGGTGTCTCCATGCCCGGAGTTAAAGTTACAGAGAGAGGGTGCCCAGAGCGTTGCTTGAATAAAAGACTGACAGGGAACTTGTAGTGCCTCATCCTAATTTTCCTTCCCTTACTTGGTGCTATAGACTGAATGTTTATGTCCCCCTCAATTTCATACGTTGAAACCTAATCCTCAGTGTGATGGTATTTGGAGGTGGGGCCTTTGTGAGATGATTAGGTCATGTGGGTGGAGCCTTCATGAATGGCATTAGTGCCCATATCAAAGAGACCCCAGAGAGCTCCTGCACCACTATACCATGTGAAGACAGTGAACAGGCAGGAAGCGGGCCTTCACCAGACACTGAGTCTACCACTGCTTTGGTCTTGGACTTCCCAGCCTCCAGAACTGAGAGCAATACATTTCTGTTGCTTATAAGCTACCCAGTCTTTGGTATTTTGTTACAGCAGCCAGAATGGACTAAGACATTTGGTATGAACTTGGGTCATTTACTTAATTTCTTAGAATGCATTTGTTTCATTTTTAAATGGTGGTAAAATCACACAGCATTTTTATTTCAGAGTCAAGAAGATATTCTTTTTTTTTTTTTTTTGTCTTTTTTGGGACCGGCCGCACCGCGCTCAGCCAATGAGTGCACCGGCCATCCCTATATAGGATCCTAACCTGAGGCGGGAGTGCTACTGCGCTCCCAGTGCTGCACTCTCCCAAGTGCGCCATGGGGTCGGTCCAAAGATATTCTTTATTTTACCATTTTTCTCAGATGTTTCTCTAAAGATCAACATTTTCCTCTTTTTTAGTGCATCTCACAGTATCAAGAGAATTATGTCTTGATCCTGTAGGGAGGGGTGCTGCATCTGTTACTGACTATCGTTAGTTAGGCTACTTAATTGTTTGGTTTGGTAGGTATTTTCTAGTATATTCATTGAAAAAATCAATGTGTAAGTGGACCCATGCAGTTCAAACCCATGTTATACAAGGGTTTGTTTGCTGTAGCTACAGTGCACTAACATAAGGGAAAGAATTCTTCCTCAGTAGAAGTAAGCTCTGCTACCTAGTAATATTTGGGAACTGAAAAGTGTTCATGCCAGCTCTAGTTTGAACATATCACCAGATACCAAATGCCTTAGAAGTTATTCTGATTTTTTTTCAGAAATTTCCCAATTTTCCATTCAAGAAATCACCCCACTTCCCAAAGCCTGGGATCACTTTAATGCAATATGTTATTTATAAGCATGTCGAGGTATTTTATTGCAAAACAGTTTTCAAATTGTGGAATCAAAGAAAAGCCTTTTCAAATCATTAAGGCATTTGCCTCTTCCTCTCCATGTACAATCACGGCTGCCATGATAAAATCAAAGGAATTGCTCATTCTCCCGTGTCAGCTGCCTATAAATTTTCAAGATTCAGTCAGCAATGCTCAAATGTGCTGACAGATTCTTTAGGTTCTGGTTTCTGTGGTTAGAAAACATCGAGGAAGCTGTAAATAATCGCTTCCCTGCCTTTGCTCAAGCTGTTTTCTCTGCCTGAGAGTCTTTTTTCCACCTCTCTCATTGTCACACCCCTCCTGGCCACTCCAGGTCCTCAGGACACTGCTTAAAAGCCTCCACATCTATAAAATTCTCTCCCTTTATTGTATTCATGATGAGGTGGTGATGTTCGGAGAACTCTAGGCATTCCCCGGCCCACACATCTCCCCAGCCAGATGTGACCCCCCCTTCCTCTGAACCACACCCCCATGGCAATATCGGAACCTCTCTTGGCTCCCTGGACACTGTCTGTCATGAGTACTGTAGCTTGCCTTGTACTCCAACCACCTCTGCATTCCCCGCACAGCCTCACACAGTGATTTATACATGCCAGGCACTGGGAAGGGTCCACGTGCATGGATGGGTGGATGCAGGCATGCAGGTGTGCTGAACATACTGTCCGTGAATTGTGGAGAGGCTCTTTCTTTGCCCACATGCTTGCCTTGGCAGTATACTTCAGGTGGCACATAGATGGAACATTCTGGCACATGGGCCTTGTTTCTCAACTTAGCTCCTTGAGCTACTAGTTTGGCTCCTGCTTCCTCATTCCTCAACTCTCCCTTTATTCATCTTGCTGCTCAGTTAACTAGCTTGTCTCTTATCTATGGCTTCTCCTAACGGTGGCTTCTCTGCCTTGACAGCAGACTCTTGGATTATCTTGGATAAAGCTCAATCAGTTCCCTGGGGCTCTCCTTCCTATATTCCACTATTGGGCCTGTCTTGCCTTTTTCATGGGACATTTTTCAACTTATTGACAGTAACCCAAGGAAAAATTAACCTCAGAGACATTATAACATCTCTAGAGAGACAGAGATTTAGAAAAAGATACATGATAGTGACAGCTTACTTATCCATCAGGTTTCGTGGAAACCTGGCTTTAGAGTACAGAAAAACTATCTGCTTTGTAGGCTTGTTTCCTCAGCACCTGGAGTTTTGGGAGACCCCAATCTATATAATTACTTGGCAAATCATAATGGGGTCCCATGGAATGGCTACATCACCACGGAGGAGAGTCGTTGTAAAGGCGTAAGATTGTTTTTCCAAAGTCAAACAGAAAAGTCGAACTCCTTGCTTTCCCAATCCATTTTATATGACCCTTCCTGCCTCATGTTGATAATTTACTGATGATGTAAGTTAAAAGACATCACTATAACAACCCAGAATTACTGAATGTCAGGGCTTGAAACAGCTTTTAGAGACCATCTAGTCTGACGTTTTCCAAAGTGAAGGGTTGTACCCCTGGTGCTACCAAGGGTCATTTTGTTGAAGTATCTGGATACCATGCTGAATACCATTGCCTCATAGAGTGAGAGTCGTTCCTTTTCTACTTCTCCAGCCTTCTGAGTAGCCAAGGAAAAGGCTGCAATTTGGACCCAAAATGTCCTTATCACCTCTCCATTATGTACTAATTACCTTTATTTATTCATTTGTTTATAAAAAAGTAAAAGCAAACCTCAGGCTCAAAACCTTCCATAGGCAATGCTCTACGAATGAATTTCACAATGCTTCTGTTGTCACCGTGTTTGTTTTTCATGTTTATAAAAAAGTAAAAGCAAACCTCAGGCTCAAAACCTTCCATAGGCAATGCTCTACGAGATGAATTTCACAATGCTTCTGTTGTCACCGTGTTTGTTTTTCGTGGCGAATGTCTACATATGGCCCCAAATAGTCATTTCTATTTAAGGTGGGGATATAAAGGTTTCCTTCTGTAAAACATTTATGTAAGTAAAAATATGAGGTAATCAAAAGAAAAATAATAACATTTATTGAGACCCACAGAGTCCCTGTCTCCGGGAAGTTCATGGTGAAAAAGCAAATGCGGTCCCTGCTCTCTGAAAGCAACAGACAGGTGAAGACTGTGACAACGCAGGCGCTTTTCTATTTCTCTTTCAGCAGTCATAGTCATGTGACATGTGTGTTTCTCATCGTGAGCTGCTTCAAAGACTTTGGCGGAGTGGACAAAGCACCCATTCTAATGAGTTTCTTTAAAATTAGGTCCACTTTGTTAAACCTCAATTGTTACATCTCCCCTTTGTCCCTCTAATTTGAAGCTTCTAGGAATTATTTCCACTAAACATGTGACTTAATTCTTCCTTGTGACAATTAACTCCTCAAGAATAAATGACGCAGCAGGAAGCCAGGCAAGCCTGGGATGTGTCGGGGCATTCCAGACGGGGCCACACCTGCACATGAGGCTCTGTCCTTCTCACCAGGCAACTTCATCATGGCTGATTCAGGCCATGATCCAGCGTCACCAATGCTTCCATGGCTGCCTCAGAAAATGTCAGATGCTCCCATCGAAAGCTCTCTGAACACATAATCCTTGCTTCCAGCAGAAGGTGAACTGTTGCCACCGCTGGGATAAGATTGGTGAAGTCTTCAGGAACCACTTCCCTTCAAATGTCATCTTAGTGTTCACTTTTTCAAATCAAATAGGGGGAAAAAAGATACTGGGGTCTGGAGAACATCTGGGTAGCATATTGGCCAAAGGGATCTGTTTCTCTTTTCCTCTTATGACAGGGAAACCATCCTCCATTCCTGGGAAAATGATTAATGATAGCACACGGAAGCCAAAAGCATATGTGCATTTACCTTACCTTCTTTTTTTCTCCTACCTGTGGACAGATAGTCTCTTCCTGTGCGCTTTAGTCTAGGACACTCAAAATTTCAGGGATCTCCGCAAGCTCTGTTTCTTGCAGAGCCTGTGGACCTTGCTGATGGCCTTCCTTTGTGGTGCCCTTGAGCAATTATTCAGTGTAGACAGCACAGAAATTTCCGAAGCATAAAAACCTGCCTTTGCCCTCCTTTTCAATCTCTCTCTATCTCTGTTTGGTGGAGGCAAACCACAGCCCAGACAGACAGGAAGGCGCGTTCACAAGTGTGTGGTGACCAAAAGAGTGGGCTGACTCATGACTGAGGTCAGGGTCACCTCCTGTGGCCACCTGACTTCAGATACCACAAAGAGAACAGACACCTGGCCACCAGCCCCCAGCTCCCCCCTTCCTGCGGTGGCCGAAGACTTTACAGCTCCCTCTGGGATTCACAAAAGCTTGCAGAGTGGTCTGATTTTGTGCATGTGTGTGGACAGTGGGGGTCTGGGTGCCTCTCTGCAGCCTCATGACACCAATGCAGCATCCTCTCTCTGCTCCAACACCCTCCGCCACAATCCTGACGCCCACCACTGTTTTTTTTCAGGCTTGATAGTTCTCTCAGCCTCTGGGTTTCTCCACAGTTCTCCCTTTTCCCCACTCCTGAGCATACCGGGCAGCCCCTCTGCCGCAATCCAGGCCTACAGGGTGGCATCCTTTCCTCTCCTGTACCTCCGTTTTTGTACCCACACTCTGTGATCTCCTCACCTGCCCCTCCTTGCACACAGCAGCCAAGGGAGGCCGGCTAAGGGGCCCCGGCCAACAGCCAAACCTGAGCCACACTTTCACCATGGAGAAGTCCCATCCCCCTCATCCATCGGGCTTCCAGGCTATCCCTGGCTCTTTGGGGTAATGGTCTTCTTTGTGGCCCATTTGTCCTTCTCATAGGCCTGGACACTGGTTAGATAAAGGTAGGAGAACTCGACCTAGTGTCTTCTGAATCGCATCCGTCTCTGTACTCCTCCTCATTCCCTGGCTCCGTTCACAGCCTTCGCATGCTTGTTTTTTCACTTTTTCTAGGCAAGATTCTCTCAGCATCCCAGAGCACAGGGTCTGTGCTCGCCATCTTCCTTGTCTTAAGAACCTGTGAGCCCCTTGCAGACCGAGAGCATGCCTGGTTCATCTGTTTTCTTCCTCACCCACAGTATGGTCCTGCACCTAGAAATGACAGAAATGATAAAATTAAAAAAAAATTAACAAGAGAGTTACGTAATGCCTATAAAGAAAATAATTCAGTGTTATTGTTTAATTTTTATTTTAAAAATCAAATGGCGCCCAGTCCCTCCGAGACCTTGTAACCCAGGAGAGATCTGACTGTATCTGCCACAGAGCAATTATTACTGTATTTCTGCAATATGACTTTGCATGTGCGATGCCTGGTTGTAACATTACACATCTCTAGTTACATATAGTTACACGAATCTGTATTACTTACATAATTAAGCAAAGCTTCAATAATAAAAAAAGCACTTAGTCAATAGCATAATATATCTATAAGGGAGAGTGGTTAATAAGCTTATTAATAAGGTTAATACATATGTTTGTTAATAAGGTTGGTATGTTTATGCTCATCAGTTAACCACTTGATAATACTTGGCAGTGTTTATTGTGGAGCAGAAGGGCATTTAGCGATAAGATCCACGTGTACTCTGAATCATTAGTTTCTTCCCGTTTCAGGCACATGGAAATGGATTTGGAACCAGAAATAATCCAACTGTCTCTCGGAGGAGAATGATTTAACAGATAACGTACATGCCATTTCATTGTCTCTACATAATACATGTCTCTTTCTAGTTTACAAAAGATTAAAAAAATAAAATGACATAACATTTTATGTTACTGATGTTATGGTGTTTGCATAAGGTGTATTTTCCACTATACGTTCAACTATACATTACATAGAGCAATATTAAAATAAAATATATGGAATATGCAAATTTACTACACACTAAATTATATAGAGTGAAAAATCAGAAATAAGCAACATTCTGCTTTAGATGTTAAAGTCAACACATCCCAACAGTCATATCATTTCCTCTTAGCCAGCTAGTGAGCTATTTCTGCATATCTACCAATTATCTATTTGTTATCCCAGACTGGAGACTATGGGATGCAAAATGGTATAGAGTTGTAAACATTAAAAAAAAACCGCTTAACAATGGCTACTTGAGGAAGTCTCTTTCACTGAAATATACATTCTTAAGTATCGATTTATTTGGAGTGAGCTGTTTAAATCTTCAAAATATATTGATGACTAGTCTGAATTGTCCAGAAATGTCTAGTGAATCTCCAAATATTTCAGCTGTGGCATCCCCAGGCATGTGGCTGAAAGGAGGGCGGGCTTGGGTACAAATAGCAACTGGCCTTCTACCAACATTCCTGATCAGAATCCCAGAGCCCACTAGAACAGTGTTTTTTAAACTGTGGGTTGTGACCCATTAGTAGGTCATAAAGTTAGTTTAGTGCACTGCTGTCCAGTGAAAATAATATGTGAGGCATAAATATAATTTAAAATATTTGAGTAGCAGTCAAAGTTAATTTTAATAAGATATTTCATTTAACCCAATATATCCAAAATATTATTATTACAACATGTAATTATAAGATTATTAAAGAGATATTGCACATTCATCTTTTTGAACTAAGTTTTCAAAATCTGGGGTGTATTTACACGTTTGGCACACCTTAATTCAGACTAGCCACATTTCAAGTGCTTAATAGCCACATGTGACTAGTGGCTGCCATATCAGACAATGCAGATTTAGTACTTGGAATTTTACACATTGAAATAGGTTAGAATAGGATAGAATGGAACATTTCAAAGGGCATTGCTCATAATAATTTCTCAAGGGATATAAAATGTGTTTCTGAGTGAAGGAGAGGGGCTTTGTAAAAGCTTGAAAGTTGATGTTGTAGAACACATACATGTTCCCCCAGCTCACGTGTCTATGGAACTATACTGAAGATAGTTCTTCTCTTGGCACCATGAAAGAACTCCCCACACCTTGCCTGGCCATGCATTAACTTGTAGGCTCACCAGTTTTCTTGATATCTATTCAAAGCTTAGATACCTATCAAATAAGGCTTCGGAAGATTGGTTGAAGGACATATAGCTCACTAGTCTGCACATATGCTAAAGCATTTCTGAACCCAACCAGATGAGCAGAGAGACAGGGCTCTCAACCCTAATCAGGTCATTCTTTCTATAATTTGCCTTTGGTATGACACCATCATAATAGGGCTCAAGATTGCTATAAGGAACAGTGTTGTCAGCATGTATATGGGCACTTTAATAAATTGATGGGGATCATGTGTGTTGGTACAACACTTCTGGTGGGCAATTCAGTGATCTGTCTATCTATCTATCTATCTATCTATCTATCTATCTATCTATCTATCTATCTATCTAATCAAAGAATTTTAAAACATGTGTGCCCTTGAGGCCCAGCACTTCCAGGAGTTTATTCTTACACATCCAGGAATAAATGGAGGTGATATACATGTGCATAAAAATTCAGCTACATTAAATGCAATGTGGTATGTTGGTTTGAATCCTGAACCAGAAAGAAGGAAATTGGTGGGAAAACTAGTGAAATCTGAATAAAGTCTGGAGTTTAGTAAATAATAATGGGCCAAAGTTGATTTTTTTGTTGTGCCAAAAGTCCCATGGTAATATAAATGTTAGCATTAGGGGAAACTCGGTAAGGGACACATGGGAACTTTCTGTACTGTCTTTGCAACTTTTTTTGTAAATCTAAAATAATTTCAAAATAAAATGTTTGTTAAAAATATTCACCTATAAGGATTTTCAATGAATTACTACTTGCAAAAGCAAAAAGTTGAAAACAACTTAAATATCCAACTGTTGAGGATTGCTTAAATAATTCTGATAGCTTATGCAATGAAATAGTAGGTAGTCTTTTAAATGATGTTTTAGAATGGTATTTGTTAATAAGTAAAAATGTTTATAATACATTTATTTTTTATTTTTTTAATTTTTATTTTGTCAATATACAATGTAGTTAGTTATTGTGTCCCATCACCAAAACCTCCCTCCCTCCTCCCTCTCCCCCCTCCCACCCAGATGTGTCCCCTCCATTTTCTCGTTGTAAGAGCTTCAAAAAAAAAAAAAAAAAAAAGTTGAGGTTGTTAAATCTTCCTCTCCCAATACATTAAGTGAAAAGACAACTTTTTATTTTTTTAATTTTTAAAATTTTTAATTAATTTATTTTTTAAATTTTATTTTATTTTGTCAATATGCAATGTGGTTGATTATTGTGGCCCATTACCAAAACCTGCCTACCTCCTCCCTCTCCGCCCCCCCAGCGACTTCATATATGTTCGCTTGTTGTATCAACTTCAAGGAATTGTAATTGTTGTGTCTTCTTCCCTCCCCTGCAGTTTATTTGTGTATTTATTTATTTATTTTTAGCTTCCACAAATAAGTGAGAACATGTGATATTTCTCTTTTTGTGCCCGACTTGTTTCACTCTATATAATTCTCTCTAGGTCCATCCATATTTTTGCAAATGGCAGTATTTCATTCTTTTTTATAGCAGAGTAGTATTCCATTGTGTAGATATATCACATTTTCCATACCCACTCATCTGATGATGGACATTTGGGCTGGTTCCAACTCTTACCGATTGTAAACAGTGCTGCAATGAACATTGGAGAACAGGTATACCTTCGACTTGATGATTTCCATTCCTCTGGGTATATTCCCAGCAGTGGGATAGCTGGGTCATATGGTAGATCTATCTGCAATTGTTTGAGGAACCTCCATACCATTTTCCATAGAGGCTGCACCATTTTGCAGTCCCACCAGCAATGTATGAGAGTTCCTTTTTCTCCGCAACCACGCCAGCATTTATCTTTTGGTGTCTTTTGGATTTTGGCCATCCTAACTGGGGTGAGATGGTATCTCAGTGTAATTTTGATTTACATTTCCCAAATGCTGAGTGATGTTGAGCATTTTTTCATTTGTCTGTTGGCCATTCATATATCTTCCTTTGAGAAATGCCTATTTAGCTCTTTTCCCCATTTTTTAATTGGGCTACTTGTTTTTTTGTTGTAAAGTTGTTTCACTTCCTTGTATATCGTCCCTGTTTGCAGATGACATGATCCTATATATCGAAAAGCCTAAAGCCTCTACAATAAAACTCCTGGAACTGATAAATGAATTTGGCAAAGGTGCAGGATACAAAATCAACACACAAAAATCAGTAGCATTTCTATTCTCCAATAGTGAACATGCACAAAGAGAAATCAAGAAAGCCTGCCCATTTACAATAGCTACCAAAAAAATAAAATAGTTAGGAATAGAGTTAACCAAGGATGTGAAAAATCTCTATAATAAGAACTAGAAACCACTGCTGAGAAAAATTAAAGAGGACACAAGAAGATGGAAAGATATCCTATGCTCTTGGATTGAAAGAATCAACATTGAGAAAATGTCCATACTACCCAAAGTGATATACAAATTCAATGCAATC
>NW_007732119.1:113223-114864 GCF_000696425.1 Galeopterus variegatus
CACCAAAAAAATAAAATAGTTAGGAATAGAGTTAACCAAGGATGTGAAAAATCTCTATAATAAGAACTACAAACCACTGCTGAGAAAAATTAAAGAGGACACAAGAAGATGGAAAGATATCCTATGCTCTTGGATTGGAAGAATCAACATTGAGAAAATGTCCATACTACCCAAAGTGATATACAAATTCAATGCAATCCTCATCAAAACTCCAATGACATTTTTCTCAGAAATGGAAAAAACTATCCAGACATGTATATGGAATAACAAAAGACCACATAGCCAAAGCAATTCGGAGCAAAAAAAATAAAGCTGGAGGCATAACACTACCTGACCTTAAACTATACTACAAAGCTATAGTAACCAAAACAGCATGGTGCTGGCATAAAAACAAACACACTGATCAATGGAATAGAATAGAGAATCCAGAAATCCATCCACACACGTATAGCCATCTGATCTTTGACAAAGGCACCAAGCCTATACACTGGGGAAGAGACTGTACCAAGCCTATACGTTGGGGAAGAGACTGCCTCTTTAGCAAATGGTGTTGGGATAACTGGATATCCATATGCAGGAGAATGAAACTAGACCCATACCTCTCACCATATACTAAAATCAACTCAAAATGGATTAAAGTATTAAATATACACTCTGAAAGAATAAAACTTATTAAAGAAAACATAGGAGAAACACTTCAGGAAGTAGGACTGGGGACAGACTTCATGAATATGACCCCAAAAGCACGGGCAACCAAAGGAAAAATAAATAAATGGGATTATATCAAACTGAAAAGCTTCTGCACAGCAAAATAAACAATTAAAAGAGTTAAAAGACAGGCAACAGAGTGGGAAAAAGCAACTTTGGAAATATTATTTTATTAAGATATGTGCATAAAGAGTATTGGCAGAATGTTCTGAGTCAATGAGATTAAAATTAAAAATGTGTGTGTGTGTGTATGTGTTTACCAGTTTTCCTATACAATGCTTGTGTTGATTTTGTAATAAGAATTTTAAAAGTGTTTTCTTTTTAACCTGCAAAAGTGAAATGGGAGAGTCAGAGTGTCCTGACACAGGGGTGACAGTGATGAGTGTGCTCCCACCACAAACTTGGAAACATGAGCCATCAGCCTGCCCTCTGAGAATTAGGCTCAGAAATCAACATAGAAAGTATTAGCATCAAGTCAGGCGAAATCTCTTTAAAGAATTGGACTGACTCACAGACCAGAATTAGTCCTGGCCACAACTGAACTTGACATTCAGAAACGCAATTTAGAATGTGTCTGTCAGAAAGGAGCTGGTATGGAACGGGGTTGGCTACAGGAGAGTCACAGAGGGTGCCAGTGTCATCTCAGCATGTCCACAGTCCACCGATGACATGCTGTGTCAGGCTGGCCTCAATTTCTCTCTGTCCATGATAGGTCTATCCCATGGTGAGTCACAAACATCATTATGTTATCCTGCTTGGCACCATTAAACATTTAGATCACCCGTTAATTCCCTGACTCTAATCAGGGCTAGGGCCATGAAGTAGCCTCTGGTTACTTGGCTGTCTATGCAGCCCATCCACAGCTGGTCAGTCTGACATGAGCATCCATCCTCTTGAAGTGAGCTTCCTCATAGTGAATGAGCAGAATTTGGC
>NW_007732119.1:115827-118090 GCF_000696425.1 Galeopterus variegatus
CTGACATGAGCATCCATCCTCTTGAAGTGAGCTTCCTCATAGTGAATGAGCAGAATTTGGCTGCTAATTTGATCAATGTCTCTGTGTACATTGTTGGAGTGAGTCATTGCTCTGGGTCCAGTCAAATCTGTAGCTCTGACAGAGGAGGGCAAGAGCCAGACTGTGGACCCTGAGAACATGCCCAAGATAATGGCCCCCTTGCACCTTGTCGGGCATCTTCTCAGCCTCTTTTCCTGAGCGCTATGAGTAGCATTTCCATTGGTATGTGGCAGTCCGCTCCATCCACCTGGCATTGAGAAAACCCTCCTAGTCCCCTCAAGTAGCAGAGCCCAGTGAGATGAGTGAGCCCTCCAGGAACCTGGCCAAAAAACTCAAGACATGGGGACCCTACAGATTTCCATTGAGGGTTGAGTGGCTCCCTGGTATTGAGCTTGGTGGAGATCCCTCACGTCCACTGTTCATCATGGTTCTGTTATGGTGGGAGAAGCACCAGATCTGGAGTGAGCAAATTTTGTTTCTGTGTCTTTGGCCTGATTATCTGGATGACCTTGTACAAGCCACCTTTGTGGCCCCTCAACCGTAAAATTAAGGACAATTCCTACCACACAACACTGCTATAAGTTTAGTTGCTATGATGGATATGAAAGTATACCATAAACTAGAAAGAACTTTACAAATATAAAATATTGTTTCTCTATTCATGAGCCATTTTTGAAATGCAAACAAATTGAAATTTTTTTATGTCCTAGAAAGTGAAGAGCCAATTTAGTTTGTTATCATGTAATGTATGAAAATGCTTCAATCACTAAAGAGATGGCAAGCAAGGCCCTAGCATGCTCAAAACTTCATAATTGAATATTTAACTCATATTAAGCATCCAATAATTGAGTTTTTTTCCCAAAAGATTGCTTTGTGTCCAAATTAGATTTCTGTGTAGTGTTTTTAAGATACAGTTTTATAAAAGAGATTCTTTTGCTGTCACAATTCCAAAGCCCTGGCTGAAGTCTCTCCAATCTAGGAACCCCTAGAATTTTTATGAATCATTTTCTATGAATTATAGCCATGCTGATTCTCTTGTGTGGCCTGTGCCCTACTTCTTAGAAGATTAAGTTCACTTGTGACTGTTGTATGCCCACACAGGGCACAGCAGGAGGAAGACCCCTGGAATTCGGTGAGAAGATCCTCACTGTGTGCACATCTCAAATTCCTACCAGGAAAATGTGAAAAATACTTCACTTTGCAAAATATGGTTTAAATGGAACTCTGAAGGTGGAATTGCTTCGCAAACTATTTAATGTCTATTATTGTTACTAGATTCTTACTGTGTTTGTTTCATAAAATGGTGACACTGGTCATTTGAACTTATTTCTAGGACTAAGACAGGCTGACCTCCTAACCAGGACTACCTGTTGCTTGGCCACCATCCTGCCAGGACTTAGGGACTTGAACATGTTCATCGACTGAAGCAACTACTCCGATTCTGGGAGAGCTCTACTTCGAAAATTCTTTCTATAAATAGAAGTCTGCTTCTCTATTTTTCTGACTTAGGGACTTGAACATGTTCATCGACTGAAGCAACTACTCCGATTCTGGGAGAGCTCTATTTCGAAAATTCTTTCTATAAATAGAAGTCTGCTTCTCTATTTTTCCATTGTTCCTACTTCTTCCTACTCCAGTGACAATAGAATAATTCTGTGCCCTCTTCTGCTGTGGTACAAGCTCAGATTTCAGAGACAACTGTGATGTTCCCGCCACCGTATTTCTCTTTTCCACATCTCAATTCCTTCAACTATTCCTTGTCTGAAATGTTTTCCATATTCTTTCACATCCCAGTTGAGCTTCTCTAGATTAATGGCAGTTGGTCAACATCCCCCTTAAGATCTGTCACCCAAATTATAGTTATGTCCCACTGCTGGGTATAAAGGAATGGAAATCATCATGTTGAAGGGACACCTGCACTCCCATGTTTATTGCAGCTCTATTTTCAATAGCCAAGAGTTGGAATCAGCCTAAATGCCAACCACCGGACAAGTGGATAAGAAAAATGTGGTATATATCTACACCATGGAATACTTCTGTGCTATAAAACAGAATGAAATACTAGCATTCACAGCAACATGGATGGGCTTAGAGAAAACCATGTTAAGTGAAATAAGCCAGGCACAGAAAGAGAAATACCACGCGTTCTCACTTATATGTGGGAGCTAATAAAAATAAATAAATAAACAAACAAATAAATAGAAAAAAGAAAAGACACAACGGT
>NW_007732119.1:119170-120493 GCF_000696425.1 Galeopterus variegatus
TCGCTCAGCCAGTGAGCGGCTGGTCTGTATGTGGGATCCGAACCCTCGGCGGGAGTGCCGCGGTGCTCCCAAGCGGCGCACTGTAGCAGTGCGCCACCGGGCCGGCCCTTATGAAGCCTTTTTTAAAGAAAAGGAAGCGGAGGCACAGAGAGTTGGTAACTTACTCACCTGGGTATTAAGTGGAGAATCTGTGATTTGAATACTGGCATCCACCATCTTATGTGGCCCTGTGTCAAAAAGAACATTTGTCCCTATCTTTGACTCGATCAGCACAGGAAAATGCAAAAATCCTATTTTTTCATTAGTAGGCTTTGTTATTGACACACATGATATTTGACTCTAATGCTCAGGCCCAAGTGTCTTCTTTCCCACGTGTCATGTGAAGGGATTTGATGAAGTAGTTTCTGAAAGACCTTCTTATCAGTAATATTTGATAACTAAATGGCCCACTAACTTACCGCAAGGGCTACTTAAAATGTCTGGCCTGCTTCCTGTGCCAAAATATATGCTAATTTACATTTGATTTAGATTTTCCAAAGTTAGTTGAAAGCAATTCACCTACTAAAAAAAATCCTGTTCTAATCTTGGCAATTGATTCAATGTGATGGGAATATTTTTATGAGAATTGGTTCTGGTGATCTGGTCAGATTTGTTTTATATTTGGTCTGCTGTCTTCTCTTCTCTTGTATAGCCCATAGGGCACTTGCAACTGGACTACACTTTTTAAAGCCCGGCTTTGATAGTTCATTTCAGTGGTGAATAATCAGGACTCCCAGTGTTTGCTGAATGGGGGTCAAACTTGTTAGAAAGGTATTCAAGACTCTCAATTCATGTTCCCAGTTGTTCCCTTCATTCTGCATCTTTTTCCACCACTGTCTTACTTGGTTCACTCTTCTCTCTCTGCTTGGAACACTCTTAACCCTTTTCTCCTGTTGAAATCCTCCTTGTCTCTTAAGGTCAGCAGAGACTTCTGGCTTGAAATCCTCCATCTTTCTTCAATCAGATGATCTCTTACCGCCAACCCCTGTAGCATTTAAACTGTGCTTCTCTCTCACCGATTTTCCTCCGATTTAATTGTAATAATTATTCATATATAGACAAAATTATCATATTCATGTAATAGAGCTTTGTTTTTGATGAAGACAAAGTTCAGTAAAAGTTTGTGTAGACATCTGCTCTAATGATCTCAGATTTTTTTTAAATGAAATAATCATAAGAAAAGAGATAACTGAAAAGGAAGTCCATTTCCAGGAGAGACTGTACTGTTAAACTATTTTAGCAATGACAAATTGGGGTGCATCCTAGAAAGGCTGCCTTAAGAAT
>NW_007732119.1:121326-124195 GCF_000696425.1 Galeopterus variegatus
TGAAGACAAAGTTCAGTAAAAGTTTGTGTAGACATCTGCTCTAATGATCTCAGATTTTTTTTAAATGAAATAATCATAAGAAAAGAGATAACTGAAAAGGAAGTCCATTTCCAGGAGAGACTGTACTGTTAAACTATTTTAGCAATGACAAATTGGGGTGCATCCTAGAAAGGCTGCCTTAAGAATAAAGTTTGAAGCTGTTTTCTTTTTATCAGGCTGCTAGTTTTCTAGAATCTGGAAAGACAAAGTACATGTGAACGATATGGCTTTGTTGAGAGCCATTTTTTTTTTCTTTTTCTGGAAGTGGCACAGTATAGAAATAGGATAGTTTTTGTAGCTTGTCCTGAATTCTGTCTCCACCTCTGAAATTTCTATTTGTTAAGATGAATGAAAGGAAATTGCCCTGTTTGTGACTGCTCAGCAACTTTGAATACCCTTCTTATATTTGGCAATATTTTACTTTAATAATTCTGCTTCCTTAAAGTAGGAGTCAGAATTTCCAGGGCGCAGGCTTGTGGCCACAGACTCCACCAATCAGAGCAATGCACGTGACACCTCACTACAGATGAAGCCACCTGAGAAAACAGCTGCCTCAAAGACTCCATCTTGGGTGAGTGTGGTGGTGTGGTGTCTGTTTTCGGAGTTACCAGGGATGGACCTTCAGTGTCCAGGACCCAGGGTTGGTGGTGCAAGCCATGCTGTCTATTCTAGGATCAGGGACTGAGGTGTCTTCACTGCTGTGCTTGGGTAGTGGTTTGGGTGTTGCTTGTAGTCTACTGCCTTGTAGACTGGATCTCGGGCTCTCTCCTGAGATTCTGTGCACTGCTTCAATAAATCTCTTTTCTTCTTAAATTAAAAGAATGGATTCACTTGGTCGCAACCAGGATTTCTGACTAGTAAGAGGGACATAATTCTATGTGACAGGACGTTAAGTGTGATTCTTCCAGTTTCCTTGGAATTTCAGCAAAAATTCCAAAGGAGGAGAAAAGTACAATCAGCGCATATCCTAAAGCAAGGTACAGAGCCACCTCTGCCAGATGTGCTGAGAGAGTGCAGGGCTGGTTCTGTGAGCATTAGCCAAATGACTTCTAAGTGGTACCAAAGGCAGAGGCCACATCTCCAGGAAAGTGACAAATTCCTTTAGAGAGAATTGTCTTCATTCCCTGGTGCTTTTCTCCTCATTTCAATACAAGTGAGGAGATCTTCAAAAAAGTTATGTGATATTTGATATCTTGTGCCTCCTGTGGACTTAGGAGATACAGGGGGCAAGTACTTAACTCATCCCTAGTCTGTGCTCCAAAGGCTCTTATATTTCCTCCACTGGAGGCTACTACTAGACAAAAACATATATGCATATATCCCTAACCAAGTCAGTTAATTTATAATCCACATATAGTGCTCATTCCGTCAACCTTGCATCATCTTTTCATTGTCTTCATGAGGCTCTACATTTGAAAAATCCCCTGTAGGTGTTATTGTAGCTAATAATCTGGAATGAATGGATCCCAAATCTTGCTATAAAGATTTTGGTATCTAGAAAGGAAGAATAGTTGGATAACTCTCCCTCCTTCTCTCCTGCTATTCCTCCTTCTCTAAACCCCTGCCCCCCAAAACATACCAACTTTGGAAATCCTGTTTGAGTCAGGCAAGTATCTATCTGAGTGTGCCCCGAGTTCCAGAAGCCCCTAGCTCAGTGCCTGACATATGGTGAATGTGTCTTTTTAAAAAGATACCCATTGTGTTTGATAACAGTTTTTATGTCNATCCACATATAGTGCTCATTCCGTCAACCTTGCATCATCTTTTCATTGTCTTCATGAGGCTTTACATTTGAAAAATCCCCTGTAGGTGTTATTGTAGCTAGTAATCTGGAATGAATGGATCCCAAATCTTGCTATAAAGATTTCGGTATCTAGAAAGGAAGAATAGTTGGATAACTCTCCCTCCTTCTCTCCTGCTATTCCTCCTTCTCTAACCCCCTGCCCCCCAAAACATACCAACTTTGGAAATCCTGTTTGAATCAGGCAAGTATCTATTTGAGTGTGCCCCAAGTTCCAGAAGCCCCTAGCTCAGTGCCTGGCATATGGTGAATGTGTCTTTTTAAAAAGATACCCATTGTGTTTGATAACAGTTTTTATGTCAGTAGCTGACAGCATTTTAGCAGCCTAAAGTGATGATTAATGGTTCAGTAACGTTATTCCTCATTTTCACTGAGGCTGGCAAGGACAGGGATATTGCATTTATCTTACAAATTTGCCAGAATTTATTCTGAGTAGAGCCAGAGTAAACATCGACTGGAGGTTTCATTTAAGGCCAACTCATTAGAATTTTAACTAATTTGCAAGAATAATCTCAATTAGCACAGCTCATTAGACTCTAATTGGACTTTAAGCTCTTCCTTTAACCTGTAGTTTCTGTGGGGCTCCTGAGGATGTGTTGCTGGGGGTGGATGTCTACATGGACGTATAGGTGTGGACATGCCAAAGAGTTAATTTTCCCACAGCAGGGTGGAGTCATCCAAAGAAAACAAACAAGGAATCAGGCTGCCTTGACAAAAGCATAGTATGATTGCAAAAAGCAACAGGACCCAGGCTTTGCAAAACAAAGACAAAAACCGAAAAACCAAAAAACTTCTTTTTATGGTTCTCTTATCACAGCCAAAAGCTGCTGTTGCTGCCAATCTGTGCTTAAGACTGGTCAGAGAAAATGTCTTTGGAGAACAACCACCACTTCCTCATTTCAGACCCACCTTAGGTAACCCTGGGGTGACTTACTCGATGTTTAGCCAAAAATCTGTCCTGGCCTTCATCCTAGCTAGTCCCCGTGGTGTGCCTGCAGCAATGTCTAGGCACCTCTTCTCTCAGGAAGG
>NW_007732119.1:124514-132851 GCF_000696425.1 Galeopterus variegatus
GGCATTTGTAAGGTGTCCAATCTGTGTTCTTCCAATGAACTCTTTGAAGATGTTCTGCTCCCCCTTTCCCTTGCCAACTTTGAAATTATGAAATCTCTGAAATATGTTGGTTTTGATTGAGAAATGTATCGCCTTAAGGCTCAAAGCACCCACTATCTTTTCATGTGTTTGATTCCCAGGAGTTCACAGACTTGGAAGGGAACCTAGGGGTGCCACTGAGCAGAACTCTCCATTTGCAAAAGTGTGAGCACGTTCCCATTGCCTCTGCTTCTGGTAACAGGCTCTGTCCTGTCTGCCCATGTATTCCACTCACCCACCACGTCTCCTGATTTCTGGAAGTACACAGAATATGCTGACTCCTGGGCCAGTCCGGTGGTGCACTCGGTAGAGTGTGGCGCTTGGGAGTGTGGCGGCGCTCCCGCCGAGGGTTCGGATCCCATATAGAGACCGGTCTGCTCACTGGTTGAGCGCGGTGCAGGCGCGACACCGAGGGTTGCAATCCTGTTGCCGGTCGCGGTGCGGGCGCGACACTGAGGGTTGTGATCCCGTTACCGGTCATGAAAAAAGGAAAAAAAAAAAAAAAGAATATGCTGACTCCAGCTTCCATGTGTCAGTCCTTCAAACTGTTCACTCTTGCTATCATACCACTTAAGGCTCACGTATCATGATGCTTGTTTTTTATTTTCAGTGTAATTGTGACTATTTTGGTTAATGTTTGTATCCCCTTACTAAATTAAAGCACAAATGGCTAAAATTTACTGAGATTTTACTATTTCCCAGGGACTTTGATGTTAATCTTGAGTGGTAGACATTATTATTATTATTTCCATTTTTCAGATGAGGAAACTGAAGCATAGAGAGGTCAATCCATTTATTCAAGGTCACATGGCTTACCAGTAGCAGAATTGATAATCAGATCAGACAGGTGATTTGGCTCCAGAGTCCATGGTATTCACCGTACGTTACCTGCCATGATGGTAGGGGCTGTGGCGGTATTTGCTTACCATGGTATCCTTTGTGCCTAACTCCTGGCACATAAAAGGACCTCAATATATTTGTGCTGACTCATGGAAGTTGAACAATTAGTTTTTCTCAATTTTAGGTTTTCTCTGCTCCTTGTTGTAGGGAGAAAGGAAGGGGACACATATGCATACACAATAATGTTGGTGGTTAGAACTCTGCCTTCAAAGCACCTGGTATCTTTAGAAGCAGGCTACATAAGCCCCAGGAGAGTAGAGCTGACAGTAGGACTATGATTTCAGGACCTTGTGCTGCAGCCTGGCTGCTCACCTTTTAGTCACTGTGGCCTGGCCTGTCCTGTTCATGCTCCCCCTGAGGCCAAGGGAAACAGCCCTGCAACACTTCTGATGAAACCCGGCCCAAGAATCATGGAAAGGGATGATGGAGGAGAGAGCCCAGTAGACATTTTCCATTTTAGATGTGGTTAAGGGCAGAGTTCCCTCTTGGTTTGTTCTAAGCTTTGGCCCCATGGTGACTAAGGAGGATGACTCATCAGTAATCTTCCTATTTTCACTATTAAAACAATTCTAACCCGGTCCGGTTTCCATTGTCATGAAAGGCAAACCACAGCCATGTTAAGTTTGTTAATATTTAAAGCAGAGGTTAGAGGGGCTGGAGAGCATAAAGCCAGTTCCTAGGGGAACACACACGTGATTTATCGTCTACTGCAAAGGTTAAGGACAAGGGGTTCTGATTACACCCCATTTTACTTCATTCAACTACAGGAAAAGTGTCCTGGGCTAGGCTCTGGGAAAGTTACTGTGGAGAGAGAGAGGAATAAGAAAAAGTTACTTCCCTGGGAGTGTTGTGTGGGGCAGACATTTTTGTCTACTGTGATACCAGGATGACTGTGCTGGGTTGATCCAGATAACGGTATTAAAATCTGGGAAGGTCCTTAAAAGAAATGCCATTTGAGCTGTTCCCAGGAGGATCTAGAAGACTGACAGGAAAAGATGGTGGAAAGGTATTCCAAGTAAGGGTGTGGAATCAACAGAGGTCTGAAAGCTGAAGACGGTTTTGAGGGATAGGAAGCCATTGGTCTGGGATGGATGCCACATTGGGTATTGTAGGAAAGCCTGGTACTATATAAGGTGGAGAAAGCATACTAGGGCCACACCATGGAGGACTCTACAGTTTCATCAGTGCAGGGGAGTAGGTGGAGAAGATGTTCCTCCACCCTCCCCTCTCCCACCTCCAACAGCCAGCAGTTAAATGCAGCTCTCAGATAAGCAGGCTGAAGGCAGAGAAGGTGAGAGCCACAGTTCACAGGATTCCTCCTTCCAGAGGCTTTTCTGCTTCCAGAGGTTTTTCTGCTTCCAGAGGATTTAATCCACAAATGCTCATTTCATATCCTTTCAACACCATTCCAGCTTTCCATCAACCAATCTATACATCAACATCAAATTATACCATAACCAAATGCCTACTATTTCAAGGTACTCTGTTAGGTGTCTAAAAGATTTATTAAACTGAATAAAAAAACAGCCTTTGTGTGCCAAGTTTACACTATATGTTTACAGTAGTTCTCTGACTTTGGTATAGATAATAAACTGAGGCTTTAAGAGATCAAGTAGCTTGTTCAAAGTCATGTAGTTATTGAGCAGTCGAGCCTGGATTCAAACCTTGGAAGCTCCCCCGAGCTCAGTTTTCTAATCTGCTGTATGAGGGGACCATAAATAAATCTTAGCATAGCTGAAGATTAAATAAGAAAGCATAAGTGTTGGGCATAACTTTGCGCGCATGCGCCCTGACACGCACGGGCGCCAGTTCATGCGCTCCGCGGCCACCATTTCACTAGCGCTCAATGGCACGTAGCTGCCAGCCTCGCCCTTCCGGGTCCCAGTGATTCAGCAACTTTAGTTCCGTATTCGCGTAAAGCCTCCCCACCACCTCACCCTATCCTTTTAAGCCCTTCTTATTGGCTCTTTGCTTGATCTCTCATATCAAAACCCGCCCTGCCCTTTTTCCCTATATAAGCTGTGCCACCCTGCAAATAAACGGAGTTCCGGCTTTGACCACTCTCCTGGCTCGGTGGTGTTCTTTCTCGGCCCCCGGGGAGGAAGATCCTGGGGGGGAAGGGCCGTGCCAGCGACACTCATCATCCCGCTCAGCCCCACAAGGGACCCCCGGCTGGACTGGGGTCTCTTCCTGCTCGGTTTTGTCGGCCTCTGGCTCAGGGAGGCCCGACACATAAGTAAGGCCTCAGCCCAGTACCTCACACTTAGGTACTGTTCTTATTTTTATTACTTTCCACAGAGTTTAGTACATGGCAGAGCTGAGAGTGCGGCTCAGGGCCATCTAAGCTCTCCCCTGGTGCATGTTCTTTCTGCATCCCCACACCGTCTCCCTGCAAGATGATACAGCATATTTTGGCTTAGTCTCCCAGTATAAAAACTAAAGACAGAAATAGACTAGAGCATGAAGTAGCATTAAAATGATGCTGGAAGAGTGACTACAAAGTAGATAACTAATCTGAAGTATGTGCCAACTCGCCATTCTTTGGGACTCACTAAGCTCTGTCCTAGGATCAAGTCCAATTCCAGTGAAAACCATCATCCGGGGACTGTCAGACTTCAGCTCCGGATGGCCTGTTAAGATGACAGCAGCATGATGGTGCTCTTTGCTTCTGCAGCAGTGGCCCCATCCAAAAGGGCTTTGGAACTTGGCAGACTTGGGTTTGTATCCCAATTCCAAAACTTGTGTGCTCTCTGATCATAGGCTGGTTTCTTAACTTCTTGCAGTTTCAATTTCCTCTATTGTCAAATAGGAATAATTAACACATAGCCACAGGGTTGTTGTAAGGTTGTATAAAGATAAAACTATATACAAATGCAGGGCTTAGCACCGAAAGCTCTCAGTGAGTGGTAGTTTTTATTATAAGAGAGTTTTGCAGTTTTTGCAAGAAGGTGGTTGATAGGTCTTGGATAACAGTCCATGTGCTCTGTACACGTTTATAAGTGCTTCCTTGGAAGAGAGAGCCATTTCTTCCAGTCCAACTGTTTCTATGGCATTACATGAAGAAATGTGCACAAAGCCAGAGGGAAGCCCAGGAGAAATTTGCTGCCAGCCCAAATTTCATTCTAAACAAACCCACTGTGTGGGAGCCTCTACTTACACAAAGATAAATCAAAAAGCAGTGACTCCATTCATAAAAAACTTGGAAACAGTATATGCAATCCATCCTAAAGTAGTTTAGAAATGCTTAAATGTAAAATAAATAATAAATTTTATATTAGTATCTTGGGTGATTATTTAAAATTTATTTTCTGTTTTATCATCGTTGCCTCCCCCAAGAGACAAGAACAATTATGTAAAAAATGTAAAAGTTATTAAATATTTTAAAAATGACCTGTTTTTCAGCTTTCTAGGAGCTCTTAATTATTTTGTGCAACATGTATATGGTTCACTTTCTTTATTGTTTCCTTTTTTCAATCTATTTTTAATGTTTATTATTGTATTTTTATCTCAATTTCATTATTCCTTATTCTATTTCTTTCCTCTCCTTTTGTATTTTTTTAGGTTAAGTCTCTTTGAGGCCAAAACAGCTAGTTCATTTGGTCAGTTAGTCAAATAATTGCTTATTCAATTATAGGGGAAAAAAAATTAAAACCACAAAGCAGACCAACACCAAACCCAACCAAATGAACACACACACAAAACCAACATAAACCTAACCCACCACCAGCAACCGCAGCCATCAAATCCTACGTCCAGACTTTGCCTTAGATATTGAGCAGACCAACTTCAAAAGGCTGACTGTGCTTTGCAGTTTTTGTTGGCAGTGGTGGTAAAGCCACTTTTCTTTTGCTCATGAAGTCAGCTAAACCTCATCTATTTATCCCCCTATGATGCTTATAGCTAAAGGTTCTTTCATGGTATTTTTCTATTCCTGGAGTAGTTGTCATTTTCAGATAACAAAGAACTGATTTTTAGTCCTAAACTCATCACTGATAGTCAAGTCACAAAATCAGTCTATAACTCAGTTTCCTCATCTGTAAAGTAGAGAACTGCTATGAGGATCAAATTAGATAAGAGATGTTGGAGCCCTTTTTAAGGGCAATACGATGTACCCAGGCAGGTGATTATTATCCCTTGTTGAAACCCCATTGAAAAGCTATTTTTTTCACCCCAAAATCACTCAGACAGAGGTGGTAATTACCTCTAATCATCCATGGAATTATTGGGGACTGAAAAAACAAGTACCAAATTCTATTTATTTTGAAATATCATAATTCTTTCTTGAATGGTTAAATTCTATCTTAGAAACATTAAAAAAATTCTCACTTAACTGAATTTAAAAGCCTGGGTTCTATTGAATCTTAAAGAACTATAAAGAATTCTTAGCCCCCAAGTTCTTATTCGTGAGTCCATTCGGAGCTACTTCCTCTGTTCATGTAGGTTATAAAGTTGATCTCCCAGAATTAAAAGGTGTGGGACATCAGATTGCCTTATTTGTTGTTTTTGTGAATCTTTATAAAAGAATATCGATCCAATCTAATTTAATCCAATCCAATTCAATAAACATTGATGAGCATTCTGGTGGGTGCTAGGTGCCAGCACAGGGGCTGCAGAATGAAAAGGTGAGTATGGATCCTGGAGGATGATCTGTACCTATGCAAGGTAGCTTCCTTGACACTTTTTCTACCAGCATCACGAGCAAACAACAATGTAAAATTTATGCTCTAAAACTTCATGGCCTATAAAGTGCCTTACATAACTCTATCTTATTTTAATAATCATCTGAGATGGATATTCACTATTTGTCTCTTACAGGTGAGAGTTTAGCAAGGCTGCAAGTTGCTTAAAGGTGGACCCCCAGCTAGTTTGTGGTAGGATCAAGATTCGCACACATCTGCATGTAAATTCTATGCTTTTTTCCCCCCATTCTTACACCACATTGTATCCATCCTTAAAAAAATCATCAAACAAATTATGGTCTTATTTTTGTGTTCTAATACAGCACAAATAAAATTTGTTTACCCTTGCCAAGTTCAGTACTATCCATCTGTCTGTTCTCATGAGACATTAAAGCTTTGAACTTCTTGGAAGAAAGAACTGTTTAAATTCAAATTATTATTATTATTGTTGTTACTATTAGCCAAGACAAATGAAACGTGGTGAATAGAGCATCTCTTGTCTTACTAGAACTCTTTAATTAAGGAAATTGGTTATTTTCATTCCCTGTAGCTATGTAACAATTACTGCAACACAGCATAATACGTTCAGAATTTAAGACACATCTCAGTGAGATCAAACAAGTTCACTTCTCTGAAGAGAAATGAATGGTGGCCAGATTTGTCCTAATGATGACATTGACTTCTATAGTGAAACATCATGCCGAATAGATTATGTAAATTCTAGAAAATTTAGCCTAGGGATCATAAAGTTACCGAATAGAACAAATTTTGAATAAATTTCTTTTACAGGTGTAAGTTAAAAAAAAAAAGAGAAGCAGAGAGAGAGAGAGAGAGAGAGAGAGAGAGAGAGAGAGAGAGAGAGAGAATCATTTTGGCTTCCTAGAGCAAAGAGAAGGTATTAAAAGGCGGATAGGTCATTAATGCTTTATCATACAACACAGGGAAGACAATGCATAGACCTCAGAATAATATAAACAACATCGAATTGCAATAAAAGTGGTTAAATAATTTACTTTGTTTTAGCTACTGAGTTACAGCTGCTGGTGGGGGCTGGAGGACTGTGTATTCAATTCACTGTCTTCATCCTCTAGGGAGGACTGGGCTTCCCCATAATAGCTGTGTGATCTTGGCCAATGTGCCTAAACTCTCAGAAGCTTAGTCTCCTTATCTGTGAAATGGAGGAAACAATACCCACCTCATGGGTTTCTATGTAAAAAGCATGTGTTTGAATGTAGGGTCTAGCTTGAGCAAGTGACTAGTAAATCACAATAAAGATGCTGGTGCTAGTAATGGTACCTTGGCACCAAGCTTTCACCACCTTTTAAAATAGGCTGAGAAAAGATTTCTCAACCACTGTCCTTTGGATTCCACTGGCAGGGATTAGGTCTCAACCATAGCTCTGGCTCACTTCTTAGGAATCTGGCTGTGGCCATAGTCTCACATCTAATCCTTTCATTCTGTCCCAAGGCTCCAGCCTGACCCACATTGGGCATGAGGCAATGAGAGCCACAAGTAAGGAGCCCTATTACACTATCTGTGTCCTTTGAGTATTAGAGGAACTGTCCCCTGGTCCTCAGGCTTTCAGCATCTTGGTCTCTTGTTCTCCTGTGACCCTGGTGGAGTGTTTGTGAAGTTATCACCATCTCTGGGATTCCAGAGTCATCACTCTGGGTTTAAGGGGACCGCAGCTGGTAAGATTAGAGTCAGAATCCTGATTAGACTCACCTCTGTGCAACTCACTTCTATTTTTTTTGAGGTATTATTAACATACAAAAAAGCTGTATGTATTTAATGTATACATCTTGATGAATTTGAAGATAAGTATACACCTGTGAAACCGTCACTGTAAACAATGCCATGAACATAACCATCATCTTTAAATTTTCTTCTTTCCCATTTTTTATTTTTTTTGTGATAAGAATATTAACATAAGATCTGCCCTCTTAGAAAAAGTTTAAGTATACAATACAGTATCATTAACTATATGCAATATTTTGTACAGTAGCTCTCTAGGATTTAGTCATCTTGCATAACCTAAACTATGTATACTTTGACCGATACTTCCCCAATTCCCTCTACCCCCAGACCCTGGCAACCAACATTATACTCTCCGCTTCTATGAATGTGACAATTTTAGATTCCTGATATTAGTGAGATCACGTAGTATTTGTTCTTCTGTGTCTGGCTTACTTCAATTAGCATAATGTCTTTCAAATTAATCCATTTTGTAGCAAATGGCAGAATCTCCCTTTTTTAAGGCTGAATAATATTCCATTGTATGTATATACCACATTTTCTTTATCCATTTATCTGTTGATGGACATTTAGGTTGTTTCCATGCCTTTGTTATTGTAAACATTGCTGCAATTAAAGTTCAGATAGCTCTTTGAGATACTGGTTTCAATTCTTTTGGGTATATACCCAGAAGTGGGATTGTTGGTAGCTCTATTTTTAATGTTTTGAGTATCCATAGTATCTGTAACAATTTACATTCTTACCAACAGGGTACAAGAGTTCCCTTTTCTCCAAATCCTCACCAACACTTATCACTATTATCTTTTTTGATAATAGCCATTCTCCTGGGTGTTAGGTGATATCTCACTGTGGTTTTGATTTGCATTTCTCTGATGATGAGGAATGTGGACATTTGTATGTCTTCTTTGGAGAAATGTCTATTCAG
>NW_007732119.1:133612-140542 GCF_000696425.1 Galeopterus variegatus
TTTCTCTGATGATGAGGAATGTGGACATTTGTATGTCTTCTTTGGAGAAATGTCTATTCAGGACTTTTGCCCATTTTTATGAATTATTTGTTTCTTTGCTATTGAGTTGTAGAAGTTCCTTATATATTTTGGATATTAACTCCTTTTAAGGTATATGACTTGCAAATATTTTCTCCCATCTGTAGATTATTTTTTCACTTTGCTGATTCTTTTCTTTGCCATGCAGAAGCTTTTTAGTTTGATGTAGTCCCACTGGTCTATTCTTGCTTTTTTTACCTGTGCGTTTGGTGTAATTTCCAAAAAATCATTGCCAAGGCCAATGTCAAGGAAATTTATTCCTATGTTTTTTTCTAAGAATTGTACAGGTTTGGGTAGAGGATAGGGGTCCCATTTCATTCTTTTATTCTCCCATTTTATTCTTTTCATGTAGATATTCAATTTTCCCAAAATCATTTACTGAAGAAACTATCCTTTTCCCATTGTGTATTTTGCCCCCCCTTGTTGAAGATTAGTTTACTGTAAATGTGTGGGTTTATTTCTATGTTCTCTATCCTGTTTTTATACCAATACCATACTGTTTTGATTACTGTAGCTTTGTAATACATTTTGGAAACAGGAAGTGTGATGCCTGCTGCTTGGTTCTTCTTGCTCAAGAGTTCTTTGACTGTTTGGGGTCTCTTGTGGTTCCACATAAATTTTAGGATTGTTATTTCTATCTCTGTAAAAAATGCCATTAGTATTTTTACAGGGATTTGATTGAATATGTAGATTGCTTTGAATAGAATGTATATTTTGATGATATTAATTATTCCAGTCTGAACGTGAGATGTCTTTCCATTCGTGTCTTCTCCAGTTTCTTTCATCAATGTTTTATAGTTTTCAGTGTTCCAATATTTCAACTTCTTGATTAAATTTATTCCTAAGTATTTTATTCTTTTTGATGCTATTGTAAATGGGATTGTTTTCTTAATTTCCTGTTTGGATCGTTTGTTGTTAGTGTAAAGAAACACTGCTGATTTTTGTATGTTGATTTTGTATCCTGAAACTTTACTGAATTTCTTTATTAACATTTTTTTTTGGTGTGATCTTTAGGGTTTTTCACATATAGGATCATGTCATCTGCAAACAAATAATTTTACCTATTCCTTTCCTCTTTGGATGTCTTTTATTTCTTTTCCTTGTCTAATTTCTCTGTCTAGATCTTATAGTACTATGTTGAATAGAAGTGGTGATGGGGNGGGGCATCCTTGCCCCATTCCTAATCTTAGAGAAAAAGTTTTCAGTTTTTCATCATTGAGTATAATGTAAGTCGTGGGTTTGTCATATATGGTATTTATTGTGTTGAGGTACATTCCTTTTATACCTAATTTGCTGAAAGTTTTTATCATGAAAGGATATTAAGTTTTGTCAAATGCTTTTTCTGCATCTATTGAGATGATCACATGATTTTTATCCTTCATTCTTATCTACCTTCATTTTTATCCACCATTCATATGGTGGTGAATCACATTTATTAATTTGCTTATGATTCATTTAATCATGGTGTATGATCATTTTAATGTGCTACTGAATTCAGCTTGCTACTGTTTTGTTGAGGGTTTTGCATCTATCTTCATGAGAAATATTGAACTGTAGTTTTCTTTTCTTGTAATGTCTTTGGTTTTCATATCAGAGTGATGCTGGTCTCATAAAATATCTTTGGATGTCTTTTATTTCTTTTCCTTGTCTAATTTCTCTGTCTAGATCTTATAGTACTATGTTGAATAGAAGTGGTGATGGGGCATCCTTGCCCCATTCCTAATCTTAGAGAAAAAGTTTTCAGTTTTTCATCATTGAGTATAATGTAAGTCGTGGGTTTGTCATATATGGTATTTATTGTGTTGAGGTACATTCCTTTTATACCTAATTTGCTGAAAGTTTTTATCATGAAAGGATATTAAGTTTTGTCAAATGCTTTTTCTGCATCTATTGAGATGATCACATGATTTTTATCCTTCATTCTTATCTACCTTCATTTTTATCCACCATTCATATGGTGGTGAATCACATTTATTAATTTGCTTATGATTCATTTAATCATGGTGTATGATCATTTTAATGTGCTACTGAATTCAGCTTGCTACTGTTTTGTTGAGGGTTTTGCATCTATCTTCATGAGAAATATTGAACTGTAGTTTTCTTTTCTTGTAATGTCTTTGGTTTTCATATCAGAGTGATGCTGGTCTCATAAAATAAGTTCAGAAGTGCTCTCTCTTCTATTTTTTAAGAGTTTTAAAAGTGTTAATATTAATTTTTAAATGCTTGGTAGAACTCACTGTGAAGCCATCTGGTTCTGGACTTTTCTTTGTTGGCAGATTTTCAATTACTGATTCTATCTCCTGGATTGTTTCTGGGCTGTTCAAGGTATCAAAACCCCTTGATTCAGTCTTGGTGGGTTGTATGTTTCTAGGAATTTATCCATTTCATCCAGGTTGTCCAATTTGTTGGTATATAATTTTTCATAACAATCCCTTATGATTTTTTAAAATCTATGTGGCATCCATCAGTTGTAGTGTCTTCTCTTGCATTTCTGACTTTATTTGTGTCCTCTCTCTTTTTGTAAATTAGTCTAGCTAAGGGTTTGTTGATTTTGTTTTATCTTTTCAAAAAAGGCAACTCACTTTTGCAAATTCTTTTGTGTTCTCTATTTCATGTATTTCTGCTCTAATCTTTATTATTTCTTTCCTTTTGCTAATTTTTTGTTTAGTTTGTTCTTTTTCTAGTGCCTTTGAGGTATGAAGTTTATTTGAAATCTTTCTTTTTAAAAAATGTAGGTGTTTATTACTATAAACTTCCCTCTTAGTACTGCTCTTGCTACATCCCATAAGTTTTGGTATGTTGTGTTTTCATTTGTCTCAAGATATTTTATCATTTCCCTTCTTATTTCTTCTTTGGCTCAATGGTTGTTCAAGAGTGTGTTGTTTAATTTCCATGTATTTGAGAAATTTTCCAATTTTTCTAAAATTATTGATATCTAGTTTCATTTTATTTTGGTCTGAAAAGATAGTTAAGATAATTTCAATCTTTTATAATTTGTTGAAACTTCTTTCATGATCTAGCATGTGGTCTATCTTGCAGAATGTTCCATGTGTGCTTAAGAAGAATGTGTATTCTGCTGTTGTAGAGGGAATGTTCTGAATGTGTCTATTAGATCCATTGGCCCTATAGTGTTGTTCTATCCTGTTGTTTCCTTGTTGATTTTCTGTCTGGATGATCTATCCATTTTTTAAATGGGGTATTGAAGTCTCCTACAATTATTGCATTGCTGTATGTTTCTCCCTTCATATCTATCAATATTTGCTTTGAACATTTAGGTGCTTTGATGTTGGGTGCATTTGTATTTTTAATGGTTATATCTTCCTGTGGCAATAACCCTTTTATTATAATATCAAAGGGCATTCCTTGTCTTTTTTTGATGAATTTTGACTTAAAATCTATTTTCTCTGATATAAGTATAGCCACCTCTACTCTCTTTTGGTTAACATTTGTATGGAATATCTTTTTCTTTTCCTTTGCTTTCAGCCTACGTGTGTCCTTAAAACTGAGGCAAGTTTCTTACAGACAACTTATAGTTGGGTCTTGTTTTTTTTTTAAATTCATTTAGCCATTCTGTGTCTTTTGATTGGTGAACTTAATCCATTTATATTTAAAGTAATTATTGATAGGTAAAGACCATTGCCATCTTTTGATTGTTTTCTGTCTGTTTTGTAGTTATCTTGTTTCTCTTTTCTTTTGCTATCTTTCTTAGTGGATTGATGATTTTTTATGGTGGTATGCTTTGATTCTTTTCACTCTATTGTTTGTGTTATCTACTATAGGTTTTTCCTTTGTGGTTATCATGAAGCTTGCTTTAAACCTCTTATAGTTATAACTGTCTCTTTTAAGCTAATAACAACTTAACTGTGTGTGCATATAAAAACTCTACACTTTTATTCTAACCCTTACCCCCCAAAACTTTATGTTATTGACATCAGGGCTTACCCCTTTTAATACTGTGTATGCAATAAATATTTTTTTTGTGGTTATAGTTATTTTTAATACCTAAAAAATTATCTACTAGGGTATTAGTGGTTTATATGCCACCACTAAATTATTATGATATTCTGTGTTTGTCTACATATTTACTTTTACCTGTGAGATTTTTACTTTCATATGCTTTTGTGTTGCTATTTACTGTCTATTTGTTTCTAATGGAAGAACTCTCTTTAGTACTTCTTATAAGGCAAGTCTAGTGGTGACAAACTTCCTTACTTCTTGTTTATCTGGGAAAATGCTTATCTGTCCTTATTTTTTGAAGGACATTTTTGCATTTTTTGTTGGAAGTATTTTTTCTTTCAGTACTTTGAATGTGTCACCCCCCTCTCTCCTTTCCTGGAAGATTTCTTCTGGGAAATCTGCTGATAGTCTTATGGTGGTGGAGGTGGGGGGTGGTTCTCTTATATGTAATGACTTGCTTTTCTCTCACTGCTTTCAAAATTTTTTCTTTGTCTTTGACTTTTGATAATTTAATTATAATGTGTTCTGGTGTAGACTTCTTTAGTTTCATACTGTTTTGAATACTTTTTGAGCTACATAAATCTAGATGTCCATTTCTCTCTTAAGATTTGGGAAGTTTTCAGCCATTATGTTTTAAAATAATCTTCCCCCCATTTCTGTCTCTCCTCTTCTTCTGAAACCCCCATAATGAGGATAGTGTTTCACTTGATGGTGCTCCATAATTTCTATAGGCTATCTTCACTCTTTTTTTCATTTTTATTTTGACTGGAAAACTTCAAATGTCCTTTCTTCAGGCTCACTAATTATTTCTCCTGCTTAATAGGGTCTTTTAGTGAAGCTCTCTATTTAATATTTTAGTTCAGTCATTGTATTCTTCAGGTATAGGATTTCTGTTTTTTTTTTCTGGTTTATATTTCTTTGTTGAACTTTAATTTGTTCATGTATTGTTTTCTTGATGTTATTTACTTGTCTATTTCTTTTCTTGTAGCTCACTGAGATTCATTAAGAACATTACTTAGAATTTTTTTCAGGCAGGTTGTAAATCTCCATTTTTTTTTTAGGATTGGTTATTGCAGCTTTATTAGTTTTCTTTGGAGGTACCATGTTCCCATGATTCTAAGTGATCCTTGTATGTTTGCACTGGTGTCTGTGTGTTTAAAGACATACTCTCCTTTTCCAGTCTTTACAGGCTGGTTTCAGCATGGAAAAAGGCCTTTATAAGGCAGCTTTCCTGGTATTCTGGGCAGGCCAGTAGGCAGCATCTGTGGTCAGGCAGTGCCTGCTAACAGCATCCATGAAGAGGTGAGTGGGGCCCACTGCTGAAGCTCTATGGCTGAGATGGGTTGGCTGTGTGAGGGAGGAATCTGTAGTCAGGTTGGCTGGGTGGTGGGCTCCATGATAATAGAGAATCTGTCACTGAGGTCTGTAGTCAGACAGGGCCAGCTTTGGGATTCTGCAAGGTCATTGGGCCATGGTTGGATGGGCCTGGCTGGTAGGGCTCTGTGGTCAGACAGGGCCACTGGTAGGGTTCCATATTGGGGCTAGGTTCCTGACCAGGTTTCATGGTAAGTGGGGTCAGTAGGTGGGGCTCCTTGACCTAGAAAGGCCATATGCAGCTGACTTCTGATCCTCATCACTGGGTTCAGGACTTCTCCTGAGTTCTGACAGCATGGTCGGAAGAACCACAGGTGATTGGGCTTTTCTTTTGAGCTTAGCAACCTTGTGTCAGCATTAATGACACCTTTTTTTGTGTCCCACATTATCTGGACCATGGTTATCTCCAGGAAGTAACTAGATATCACTCTTTCCTTTATCTCAGTGCCTGATGTACTGCCTGTTGCATAGCTTCTCAGTGAATTNTTTAGTTTGTTCTTTTTCTAGTGCCTTTGAGGTATGAAGTTTATTTGAAATCTTTCTTTTTTAAAAATGTAGGTGTTTTTTACTATAAACTTCCCTCTTAGTACTGCTCTTGCTACATCCCATAAGTTTTGGTATGTTGTGTTTTCATTTGTCTCAAGATATTTTATCATTTTCCTTTTTATTTCTTCTTTGGATCAATGGTTGTTCAAGAGTGTGTTGTTTAATTTCCATGTATTTGTGAATTTTCCAATTTTTCTAACATTATTGATATCTAGTTTCATTTTATTTTGGTCTGAAAAGATAGTTAAGATAATTTCAATCTTTTATAATTTGTTGAAACTTCTTTCATGATCTAGCATGTGATCTATCTTGCAGAATGTTCCATGTGTGCTTAAGAAGAATGTGTATTCTGCTGTTGTAGAGGGAATGTTCTGTATGTGTCTATTAGATCCATTTGGCCTATAGTGTTGTTCTATCCTGTTGTTTCCTTGTTGATTTTCTGTCTGGATGATCTATCCATTTTTTAAATGGGGTATTGAAGTCTCCTACAATTATTGCATTGCTGTATGTTTCTCCCTTCATATCTATCAATATTTGCTTTGAACATTTAGGTGCTTTGATGTTGGGTGCATTTGTATTTTTAATGGTTATATCTTCCTGTGGCAATAACCCTTTTATTATAATATAAAAGGGCATTCCTTGTCTTTTTTTGATGAATTTTGACTTAAAATCTATTTTGTCTGATATAAGTATAGCCATCTCTACTCTCTTTTGGTTAACATTTGTATGGAATATCTTTTTCTTTTCCTTTGCTTTCAGCCTATGTGTGTCCTTAAAACTGAGGCAAGTTTCTTACAGACAATTTATAGTTGGGTCTTGTTTTTTTAAAAATTCATGTAGCCATTCTGTGTCTTTTGATTGGTGAGCTTAATCCATTTATATTTAAAGTAATTATTGATAGGTAAAGACCATTGCATCTTTTGATTGTTTTCTGTCTGTTTTGTAGTTATCTTGTTTCTCTTTTCTTTTGCTATC
>NW_007732120.1:0-591 GCF_000696425.1 Galeopterus variegatus
TAACTGGTTTATTTAAAGGGCATTGTCAGTACTAAAGGTGTTTCTGAGGCATGTTCCCGGTATGGGTTGGCTCCATTTAATTTTGTCATTAATCTCTTCCTTGTTAGTGATGTGTGCATGGACCCATTGTGGCTATGGTCATGCTCTTGTACGTGTGGAATGAAGCTATTATGTTAGGTTTCTATTTACATTCCCCCAGGGAGACGGTGGGTCCGAGTGCAGTGGTGCTTACAACTAATTGATCATCAACCAGTTACAGATTTCTTTGTTTTTCCCCACTCTCATAGTTTCACTTGATTTACCAAGACCATGTTGTTTCCCTAGTAATAATAAGAATGATATATTGCGTTTTTGTTAGTTCGAGTAGGATCATTTAACTTTTCACTTTGTTCCTTGTACTGTTCCCAGAGTCAATTGGTAAAAAAATTAGAAAGTTTTACTATAAAGATGAATAGCTAAAATAATAAAAATATTTTAAAAAGGGTTTTGATATTAATAGATTTTGTTTAGATTAGTTTATAGTATGATTCTTTTTAATAGTAGTATAAAATATAATAGAATGTTATAATCAAGTTTCATTATATAAAATCA
>NW_007732120.1:3346-11039 GCF_000696425.1 Galeopterus variegatus
ATGAGTGTCTGGAGGCCAGGTGTGGGGAAGAGAGAGAAATGTGGAGGGCTGACGGATCAGAAGATTGATCTGAGTCTGGAAGGAGAGCTTGAGCATGAGCTAGGAGAATTTGAGACATAGGACAGTTTTGACAGAGAGAATAATGCGTTCAGAGATAGGAAAAGGCCTGAACAAGGAACCTCTACAGCTTTTGCCATTTCGGTGAGTGTCTAAATCGAGTGCCATCTTGTGGCCACTGGGATCCATTGTAATGAGGCGTTTGAGTTTTAATGTCTCCCTGGTGGCTGAGAAATTGGCCAGGAGACAGCCCAGAGGCGTAGAACAGCTCAGAGGTGTGGAGCGTGGAGTATAGTAGAAAATGGGATGGGATGTTTAGGTTCAATGTCTCCCTGGAGGCCAAGAAATTGGCCAGGAGACAGCCCAAGAGTGTAGAGCATGGAGGTTTGGATCGTGAGGATCCCGTGTAGAGGGTGAGAAAGGGCAGTCAGTCCTGGTAGAAGAAGCGTGCCAACAAAGAGCGTCCTCTCTGTTGTCCAGCTTTTCGAGAGAAAAAAAGCCACCAACCAGCTAGTGAAGCGTCCTTCAATAGCTGGGGGATATGAGAAGAGTTCCTTTGGCCAGGCGCCTGGGCTTCATAGAGACCTGAGTCGTAGAGAGAGAGTAGTTGGGGGAACTGTAGAAGTAGGCAGGACAGACCCACGGACTCGCCCTGAATTGAGGCCGGTGCTGGATGTGTTGGTCTGAAAGGCAAAAGGAGAGAGAGTCCCGAGTGTACCCAGTTTCGGCCGGTTCAGGACGGGTGGCCAAGGGCCAGTCTCCCCAAGAGAGAGGGGACTGTCCACAACGTCAGCCAAAACCCTTCCCGGGTTTCGGCACCATAATGAAAGAAAGTGAGCCGAGATGCCGGGTACTGTTCAAGTTTTATTAAAGGAAGAAATCTGTTGGGCTGTGCTCGAAATAGCAAGCAGCCCAGGGCTGCCCTAAAAAAGGGGACAGCACCAGGTCGTGGGGGTGGTAGAGCTTATATAGTGCGCCAAGGGCTGGCTGATACCATCAAGGAGGGTCATTATGCTAACGTGGATCATGGTGGAGAACTGCGTCCTTGTGGAAGCAAAAGGGGTTTCTGTTTAAGTCAGGAGGCTTTTCGTAAAGGGAAGGGGGGAGGGAAGGAGGTGGATGGCGCCACTTTGTACTTGGGCTTGTCTACAGTGGCACTGGTTCTATGGGATGAAGGGAGCAGGCAGGCCCAGGGTCCCTGGAGGGGGTGGGCGAGTTGGCTCATTTAGCGGCGTGTCCAGCTCACTGTATTTGAGCTCCTGGTGGGCAACAACTCTGTCATGTTGAGTCCCCAGTCACCCTGGACTAATGTGGATACCTGTAGTGTAGTATGGATTGAAAGAACGAAGGAAACAAGGCCAAGGTGGGGTGGGGTACAGACAGCAAAAGTGGGGCTTCACGCCTGCACATCTTTGTGAGGCTCTCATCTTTTACTGTCAAGCTTGACTTCACAGCTTCCTTTAAATGCAAATATTATTTTTAAGGAGCCTCCTGCCCAGGGAAATCTTGGTCTGCTTAACAGCTCTCGGTGGGAATGTACAACTTTAAAGCGTTTGAAAAGAAGAATCCACTTCTGAGAGATTTGCATTTTCAGAAAGCTTTCAATAGAAGGCCCAGGATGGTAAGTAAGGCCTTTCTTTGTCTGCTCTCCCTGTGAATAGCACAGGAGGGAGAGAAAGGAGGCACTTTACATTCCCAGCAGCTGCAGGCGGAGGAGGTGTAAGCTGAGTTTGCCAAGAGCCTGGGTGCATTCTGGGATGTGTGTTGAGTCACTTCTCCCCTGGAGGTTTCCAGGGAGCTGGTTTGCATTTGGTAAAGCATGTGGCCTGATTCCCAGCTGCAAGGGTCTCTGTTGCAGGCTCTGCAGCCTCCTCTTGCCTCAAGGGCATGGCCTTGTGGGGGGGGGGGGGGCAGCCCACGGGGGGCATTGGTGGGTGGAGTCTGGCTGTTTGGTTTTTATGTGGGGCTCAGCCCCACACTCAGGTGGGCTCCCTTTCCATCCCTTCTCATCTCAATTGGAACTCACCTGTGTGGTTTGCTAATGCTCCCTTTGGCCCCATCCCTAGATCACTTGCTCTGAAGCAGCCAAGGTAACGCCTGACCCACCAAGAGTTCACCAAAGGCTTTGCCTCAGTACAGGAACCCACTATGGGTCCTTGGTCACCCCAGGGAGCAATGCCTGCAGATTATGGTGAGAAAGGCAGAGGTGTTTAGCCGATACCCCTCCCCCACTCCGACCGCCTCCACACACATTGGTTCTTTCCCTGTGGCCTGTAGTCAGCCTGTTGGGGAGCCCCAGGACTCCACGAGGTTGCTGTCCCAATTCTTGCTGCAGGTCCAGTGTGTGCACCTGGATCACAGATCTGAAGGGCCCAGTTGTGCAGCTTCAGCCCTCCAGGATGCCCCTCCAAGCTACCGACATACATGGGATTTCATTGCAGGGGAGTTTATTCTAAGATCAGCCTATATTCTAGACCAAGAAATCACCCGTGATTTTATGTTTGATATGAACTAACCAGACAAAGTGTGATGGTTAATTCTAGGAGTCAACTTATAATAAAATGAACAGCAAATAAGCTAAAATAAAATGCCAGGAGAATTTTTAAAAATGCTTTCATATGTAGCCTCCTTCCCCTAGAAAAGTGTTACACTAAAGCCCCCTTCCTTCCCTCCCTCCCTCTCTTGCTTCTATTATTGACCTCTTTCTGTATGCCACGTACTATTCTAGGAGCTGGTGATGCATCAGTGAACAACAAAATAAAGAGATCCCTGTCCCATAGAGCTTACAGCCCAGTGACAGAGACCGGCAATAATCACCGTGAGTAATCTCAATCTTACAGTATATTAGAAGTACCAAGTCCTATGGGGGATAAAAGTGAGTGAGGGTTTGCAATTTTAAGCAGAGTGGTCAGGGTGGCCTTCTTTGAACAAGTGACATGTGAGCAGAGTTGAAGTCATGGGCTATCAGAGGAAGAGTGTGCCCGGCCCAGGGAACAGCTGGCACAAGGGCCTAGTGTGGGAGGGTGCCTGACATGGGTGACAAATAGCAAGGAGGTCTCCATAGCTGGAGCAGTGTCAGTGGGGAGGTAACAGGAGATATGGTCCAAAGAGAAGGGGGCCCTGTCAGGATGGTGGCTTTTGCTATGAGTAAGATGGGGAACCACTGGAGGATTTTAACACCTCTTTCTTATGGAAAATTCCAGGAATATACAAAAGTCGTGTAGGGGAGTGTCTTAGTCTGTTTAGGCTGCTATAACAAATTCCATAAGCTGGGTAGCTTATAAAGAACTGAAATTGATTGCTTACAGTTCTGGAAGTTGGGAGTCCAAGATCAAGGTGCCAGGAAATCTGTGTCTGGTGAGGGTCCTCTTCCTCATAGATAGGGCCTTTTCACCATGTTTGCATGGTAGAAGGGACGAACAAGCTCTCTGGGGCCTCATTTATGAGGACACTGAAGCCATACAAAGCTAGATTAATCTAGTTCTATTTTCCTATTTCATGTTGTTTTACAAGTTGTCTTGTAGGATGTAAGCTGAGCATGGGCAAAAGAGAAGGACCTTGCCCTCCAGATGACCTCGAGCACCACAGGAACCAAAGATCTCCCATCTGCAGAGCTAAAAAACTGGAAATTGAACCAACAGAGTCCTTCATGAAGTAAGGGGTCTTTCAACAAGGAAGATCCAGCATCCAGCCCTTAAATCAGGGAGACGGATTTGAGAGTGCCTTGCCTACTGTCTCCTTGCTGGTTGACCTTACAATAAACCCTTTTCTTTTCTCAAAAACTGATGCCATAGTATTGGATTCTGTGTGCATCAAGCATTGAGCCCTGGCTTGGTAATTGCACTAATCTCATTCATGCCGGCTCCACCCTCATGACCTAACCACCTCCCAAAGGCCCCACCTTCTAATACTATCATATTGGGGATTGGGTTATATTTCAATATATGAATTTTGGGAGGATACAACATTTAGACCATAGTAGGGAGGAAAAAAAAATCTTTTTTTTTTTTTCTATCCCATCTTAGGTTCCTTGGCTGTGCCCTGCAAATGAGACTGACAAAAGACAGATTAACAAGAAAAAAACAGAAGTTTGTTAATGTGTGCATTGTATATACACGTGGGAGCACTCAGTGACGAGTTTCTTAAAGGAGTGGTTTAGAATTTAGGCTTCTATAGCATCTTCACAAAGAACATAATTTTGTAGAGAGGTGACATGGCAAGGGAAAAGGACTGAGCTTCTGTGAGAACCAGCCAATTGTGGGAAGGCAAATATATGGGAACACTAATGGTAAATAAGGGGAGTTAGTAAAGTCTGTTTGGGTAGACTCTTGGTGCCATCTCAACTGCAGTGAGAAATCTGCTCTCCCTCTCTTGGTATGAGAAGACTGGGTGGGTTTGCAGATAGCTTCACAAGAGGAATTTGTGTTCTATTTTCAGGTAGGTAGGGGGAGGGCAGAGAGCTCATCCTGTATCTGCTTTTTCTCCATTGCCTTTACCTTAAAATAATTCTTGTGCCAAGGTGGCATATTTTGGGGTGACATACTCTGAGCTCCTTCAGTAGAGAAGAGAGGATGATGAGCCCAGCATGCATTAATCACCCAGCTTCCAAAAGATCAACTGTTGGCCAATTTGTCTCATCTGTATTTTCATCTCCCACCTCCTGACATTGTATCATTTCACCCACACATATTGCCATATGGATCTTTAAATGATAAGGACTTCTTTTAAGCCTAATCACAAAGTCATTTTCACACCTAAAAATGAACAACTCCTTAATATAATAAAATATCCAGTCATTATGTCATTAGAGGGTTTTTATTTTTTTGGTAGAGGAGTAACATGCCTGATTTACTTTTTAACATGGTCAGACTATGTAGAGCACCCGGAACACTCCCACTCTGGTGTTGGAGGGTCAGATGGTACAACCACTTTGGAAAACAGCATGCCACTTTCTTATCAAGTTAAACAAGTTAAACATATGCCTATCCTATAATTCACCAATTCCATTCCTAGGTATTTAACCAAAAGAAAGAAAAACTTCAGCCCACAAAAAGAATTATATGAACGTTTTTGTAGCAGCTTTATTTAAAATCAAAAATTGGAAACAGAACATCATCAAGATGGTGGAATAGACATTCCCCATCATCACTTTCCCAATTACTGACCAATTTACAACTATTAAAAAGCAAAGACTTCCAACCTGGGACAACTGGAGCTCAGGGGGAGAGGAGGAGAGACTCGCGAAGTTTGTGAAGGTGGGAGAAGGCTTGAGAGAGAGAAGGGACCACTCTGACTGGTTCAAGTCCCAGTTGCTTAAGGGCTGGCTCAGTGAATGGGAAGAACATGAGACCGCTGACAGGATTCCCGTGGACCCACATAGGAGCCAGGGGCAGTTGACTGAAGAAAGGAACCACCCAGAGGCCAGTGAGCTGTTGTAGGGGGCCTGTGCATGGCTCACCCCACAGAAAGTGTTTGAGTGCAGGAGGGAGGCTGGCCTGCTGGGATAACATTGCAGTGCCATGTAGGCAGCTGATCTGCCTTCTGATAGGCACAGGCCCACTCAATGGAGACTGGTCAAGGTGATAGAAATGCAGGGGGTACAGTTTGTTGGAAAGACTCAATCCCAGGCCAGAATTTCCACACAGCCCAGGTGTATCTGACCGCACAAGACTTGGAAGTGATTAAAAGGCCAAAATTAAAATTTGATCCAGGCAAAAAGCCTTCCCCAGAGAAAGACAGCAATTTAGCTCAACCACAGAGCTCAAGTGTTGGTCCCAACAAGAAGTTCCCTCAATTTTGGAATTAACCAAAGGACAACAAATTAGTTCCAGTGCAGAGTTCAAGTGGTGGTGGTAATTTAAAATCCAACATAGGACTGAAAAAAAAAAAATCAATCCACAGACCAGAGACAAAGCTCTGCTAGTAACCAGTAAAGGTCTAACACCACCAAAGAACACCTGCAAAATCTAGAAGAGGTAGTTGTCTCCTCAAATGCCAAGGTATCAACCTAAAGACACAAAGATTGAGAAAGAACAGAAAATATAATACCAACGAGCAAAACAAAGCACTAGTAATGGACCCAGAGGAACAGTGGATTTACGAAATGTCTGACAAGAATTCAGAATAACCCTCTGAAGGATGTTCAGGAAGTCACAAAAAAATAACAAAAAAAGCACTAGTAATGGACCCAGAGGAACAGTGGATTTACAAAATGTCTGACAAGAATTCAGAATAACCCTCTGAAGGATGTTCAGGAAGTCACAAAAAAATACAGATAGAAAATCAAATGATATCTGGAAAAGAATACAGGAACACAATGAGAAACTTGACAAAGAAATTGAATCAATTTTAAAGAACAAATAGAAATTCTAGAAATAAAGAATACCTTATTTGAACTGAAAGACTCAGTAGAAAGCTCCAACAGCAGACTTAATCAAACCAAGGAAAGAATCAGTGAGCTCAAAAATAGAACATCTGAAGTTATCAAACCAGAGGAGCAAAAAAAGAAAAAAAAAAAAAAAAAAAAAAAGAATAAGAAAAAATGGAACAGAAATACAGCAAATATGGGACTCCTTCAAGTAAAATAACCTCTACATAATTGGCATACCTAAAGGAGAGGAAAAAGAAAGAAATGTAGAAAGCATATTCAAGAAAATAATGGCTAAAAATTTCCCAAGTTTGGAGAAAGAACACAGCATCTGGGTATAGGAAGCTCAGAGATTTTCAGTCAAATTCAATTCAGGGAGAAATACCCCAAGGCACATTATCAAAAATCAAAGATCAAGAAAGAATACTGAAAGCAACAAGAGAAAAGAAACATATAACATTCAGTGGAACCCCAATATGTCTCTCAGTGGGTTTCTCAGTAGAAGTCCTGCAGGCCAGAAGAGAATGGGTTGATATATTCAGGGTGCTGAAGGAAAAAGACTGTCAGCCAAGAATTCTGTATCAAGCAAAACTAACCTTTGCATATGAAGGAGAAATAAAGTCTTTCCTAGACAAAAAAAGCTAAGGGAATTTATCAACACTAGAACTGCCCTACAAGAAATGCTAAAGGGATTCTTAAATCTGAAAGAAGATGATGCTAAGGAGCAGTAAGAAAACATTTGAAGGTACATACTCTTTAGTAAAGTAAGTTCACAGACAACCTCAGAATACTCTAACATTGTAAGTGTGGTTAAAAAACCACTTACATCCTTAGTATGAAGACTAAAGGACACACCTAACAAGACAGTAACATATACAACAACCATATAAGAGACAGGCAATATTAAAAGATGTAACTTGAAACAACAAATTGCTTTTAGCCTAAAATAGTCTGTTATAAGTATAACATGTTCTTTGTAAGCCTCATGTCAACCATAACACAAAAACTTATGAGATATAGCGAGAAATCAAAATACACTGCTAGAGAAAACCACTCTATCACAAAGGAAGACAGTAAGATTGGAAAAAAGAAAAACAGGATCAACACATAAGCCAGAAAAAAGTAACAAAATGGCAGTAATGAGCCCCTATATATTAATAACTTTAAATGTAAACAGATTAAGTGTCCCAATTAAAAGACACAGAGTGTGGGCCGGCCCGTGACTCACTCGGGAGAGTGTGGTGCTGATAACACCAAGGCCCCGGGTTC
>NW_007732120.1:11504-23446 GCF_000696425.1 Galeopterus variegatus
GGACACACCTAACAAGACAGTAACATATACAACAACCATATAAGAGACAGGCAATATTAAAATATGTAACTTGAAACAACAAATTGGAGGGAATGACATAAAAGCATAGAGTTGGCTTTGGTTTTTTTCTTTTTTCTTGGATATCAAATTTAAGTTGCTTTTAGCCTAAAATAGTCTGTTATAAGTATAACATGTTCTTTGTAAGCCTCATGTCAACCATAACACAAAAACTTATGAGATATAGCGAGAAATCAAAATACACTGCTAGAGAAAACCACTCTATCACAAAGGAAGACAGTAAGATTGGAAAAAAGAAAAACAGGATCAACACATAAGCCAGAAAAAAGTAACAAAATGGCAGTAATGAGCCCCTATATATTAATAACTTTAAATGTAAACATATTAAGTGTCCCAATTAAAAGACACAGAGTGTGGGCCGGCCCGTGACTCACTCGGGAGAGTGTGGTGCTGATAACACCAAGGCCCCGGGTTCGGATCCCATATAGGGATGGCCAGTTCGCTCACTGACTGAACGTGGTGCTGACAACACCAAGTCAAGGGTTAAGATCCCCTTACTGGTCATCTTTAAAAAAAAAAAAAAAAAAAGACACAGAGTGGCTCAATGGATTATAAAACAAGACCCAACAATATGCTGCCTATGAGAAACTCACCTCACCTATAAAGACACATACTGTCTGAAAGTGAAGGGATAAAGATATTTCAAGCATATGGAAAGCAAAGAAGAGCAGGAGTAGCTATCCATACATCAGATAAAATAGACTTCAGGCCAAAGAAAGTAAAAAAAGATAAGGAAGATCATTATTGATGATAAACAGATCAATTCAATAAGAGAATATAGCAATTCTAAATACATACACACCCAACTCCAGAGCACCCAGGTATATAAAGCAATTACTATTAGACCTAATGGAAGAAATAGTCTACAGAACAATAGTAGTGGAGGACTTTACACCTATTTTCAGCACAGGATAGATAATCCTGACAGAAAATCAACCAGGAAACATCAGAATTAACCTCTACTCTAGGCTGGTTGGACCTTATGGACATATATAGAACATTTCATGCAACAGTTGCAGAATACACATTCTTCTCAGCAGCCCATGAAACATTCTCTAGAACAGACCATATGTTAGGTCACAAAATAAGTCTCAACAAATTTTTAAGAATCGCAATCATGTCAACAACAAAATGGGATAATGGAATAAAAACAGAAATCAACAACAAAAGGGACTCTAGCAACTATACAAATACATGGAAATTAAACAACATGCTCCTAAACAACGAATGGATGAAGGATAAAATCAGAAAGGAAATTTAAAAATTTCCGGACGTAAAGGAAAATGAAAACACAACATACCAGAACCTATGGGATAGAGCAAAAGCAGATCTAAGAGGGAACTTCGCAGCAATTAATGCCTACATCAAAAAAGAAGAGTCTTCAAATAAATCAACCTAACATCACAATTCAAGGAACTAGACAAGAACAAATCAAACCCAAAATCAGCAAAAGGAGAGAAATAACAAAGATCAGAGCAGAAGTAAATGAATTAGAGATTAAAAAAAAATACAAAAGGTCAATGAAACAAAGAGTTTGTTTTTGAAAAGAGAAACAGAATTGATAAACTTTTAATTAGAGTAATGAAGAGAAAAAGAGAGAATACTCAAATAAATAAAATCAGAAATGAAAAAGGAGACAATATAACTGATACTACAGAAATACAAACAATTGTTAACAGCCCATTATGAACACCTATATGTGAATAAACTGGAAAGCCTAGAAGAAATGGATAAATCCCTGGACACATGACTTACCAAAGGTGAATCATGAATAACTAGAAAACCTAAACAGATCAATAACAGGTAATGAGATTGAAGCATTAAAAAAAAGTCTTCTAACAAAGAAAACCTCAGGACCAAATGGCTTCACTGACAAATTCTACCAAACATTTAAAGAAGAACTAATACCAATTCCTCACAAATTCTTCCACAAAATTGAAGAAGAGGGAATACTTACAAGCACATTCTATGAGGCTGACATTAACCTCATACCAAAACTGGGAAAAGATACAACAAATAAAACTACAGACCAATATCCCTAATGAACACAGATGTGAAAATCCTTGACAAAATACTAGCAAGCAGAATCCAACAACACATTAAAAAGATCATTCATCATGATCAAGTGGGATTCATCCCAGGGAAGAAAGCATGGTTCAAATATGCAAATCAATAAATGTGATATAACACATCAACAGAATGAAGGGAAAAAAACATATGATCACTTCAATAGATGCAGAAAAAGCATTTGATAAAATCCAGCACCCTTCATGATAAAAACACTCAACAAACTAGGTATAGAAAGAATATAGCTTGATACAATAAAGGAAATATATGACAAACCCACAGCTAATATCATGAACAAAAATTGGAGGTTTTTCCTCTAAGATCTGGGTCAAAATGAGGATGCCCACTTTCCCCACTCTTATTCAACATAGTACTAGAAGTTCTCACTGCAGAGGGTTAGAAATCTTGATTCCTATTTGATTATTAGATAGGGTTTTTAGGTAATGCATGTATGGAACAAAAGTCCTCAGATAGGAGGCAAGAGCCTACAGCTAGGGGTCAAGAGCCCACTGAATCAATTCTAATCACTGTTTAAGTGAGGGATTGTAAACACTGATGGTTAATATAAAGGGTTCATTGGAAAATTTTGTGAGAAGGAAACTCACACAGGTCTAAAGCCTTTAATGTGAACAAGAGAACTGAAGCAAAACAGGGATTGTTCTGAGGGCAATAACCCTTAAAACAACAAAACTTAAATGATGGGAAAATATGTGAGTTAAGATTTCCAAGGATGTTCTGCTAGATTAGTTAGTACATGGGGTTTGTTCCACATTTTGCTTTAAGCTGTTTCTTTGAGTTTCTCAAGAAGTCGGGCACTTTAATAATTATCTTATTGTTTCTTTTGCATGTCACATAGCTTAGATTTATGACTCTTTTGTTGGTATATTGTTTTAACTATTTTGAACCATGCATGCTTGGATGAAGATTGTTACCTAGCCAATTTCTTTATGTTCTTACTATGACTGATTAGCCATCTCTTCTTTCCTATAATTTTCTTGTCTTTACAATAAAAACTGAAGCAAAAATTGACTTGGGGCTATACCCAGTTTTTCCTTCTGACAGAGGAGTTGCTGAGGTGCAGTCCCTTTGGGCTTCTCATTGCGTTCATGTTGCTTTGAGTAATCTTTTTTGAGTCTCTGTTACACAGCGAAAGGTGTAATGCTCACCAGTGCAATAAGGCAAGAGAAAGCAATAAAGGGCATTCAAATCAGAAAGAAGGAAGTCAAACTATCCCTATTTGCAGATGACATGATCATATACTGAAAACTCCACCAAAAAATTACTAGAACTAATAAATGAATTTATTTTAGTGGTAGGATACAAATCAACACATAAAAAATCAATAGCTTTCCTACTCTCCAAGAATAGCTGAAGAAGAAATCAAGAAAGTAACTCCATTTACAATAGCTACCAGAAGAAGAGGAAGAAGAAATAACTAGGAGTAAACAAGGAGGTGTAAGGCCTCTACAATGAAAACTATAAAATGTTGGTGAAAAAAATTGAAGAGGACACAAATAAATGGAAAGATATTCATGTTCTTGGGTTGGAAGACTTAATGTCATCAAAATGTCTGTATTACACAAAGCTATATAAACATTCAATGCAATTCCTTTCAAAATACCAATGACATTCTTCACAGAAATAGAAAAATTATCTTAAAATTTGTATGGAACCACAAAAGACCCTGTGTAGCTAAAGCAATCTTAAATAAAGAGAACAAAGTTGGAAGCATCACATTTCTGACTTCAAAATATACTATAAAGCTATAGTAACCAAAACAGCATGATACTGACATAAAAATAGACAAATAGACCAATGAAACAAAATAGAGAGCCCAGAAATACCATGCACTTATAACCAACTTATTTTTGACAAAAATGCTGAGAATATATAGTGGGGCAGGGAGATACTCTTCAATAAATGGTGCTGGGAAAACTGGGTATCCACATGCAGAAGATTGAAACCAGATCCCTATCTCTCAACATACACAAAAATCACCTCAAAATAAATTAAATATCTAAATTTAGACCTGAAACTATAAAACCACTAGAAGAAAACCCAGAAGTGCTATACAAAATGGGGGCAGGCAGCACTTTTTTGAATGAGATTACAAAGTCAAAGGCAACTAAAACAAAAACACACAAATGGGACTACATCAAACTAAAGCTTCTGCATAGCAAGGAACACAATCAACAAAGTGAAGAGACAACTTACCGAATGGGAGAAAGTGTTTTCAACTACACAGCAGACAAGGGGCTAATATACAGAATATATAAGGAACTCGATCCAGCATAAAAAAACAAATAGCCCAAGTAAAAAATGGGCAAGTGACTTAAAGAGACATTTCTCAAAAGAATTCATACAAATGTCCAACAAGCACATGAAAAAATGCTCAACATCACTAATCATCAGGGAAATGCAAATCAAAACCACAATGAGATATCATCTCACCATTAGAATGGCTATTATCAACAAGACAGAATATAACAAATGCTGGCGAGGATGTAGAGAAAAGGGAATCCCCCTATGTTGTTGGTGGGAATGTAAATTGGTACAGCCACTGGGGAAAAGAGGATGGAGTTTTCTCAGAGAACTAAAAATAGGCCTACCTTACCACCCAGCTATCCCACTGTGGGGTGCATACCCAAAGGAAATGAAATCAATATATCAGAAAGACACCTGCACTCCCATGTTCATCATAACACTATTCACAATAGCCAAGAGATGGCATCCACCTAAACGCCCATCAGCAGATAAATGGATTAAAAAAACTATGATATATACACACAATGTAATGCTCTTCAGCTATAAAAAGAAATGCTATCCTATCACTTGCAGCATCATGCGTGGAATTGGAAACCATCAGGTTAAGTGAAGTAAGTCAGGCATGGAAAGACAAATACTGCATGATATCACTCATTTGTGGAATCTAAAATAAAGAAAAAAGTGGGCTCATAGAAGTAGAGAGTAGAATAATGGTTACCAGAGGCCAGGAGAGGAGAGGGCACGGCGGGGGAGAAGAAATGGGGGACAAACAGGTACAAATCTGTGCTATCTACCCTAAGTGAATCATTGTGCAGTATATGCATGTATTGAAACAACACACTGTACCCACAAATATGTACAAGTAAATGTTTTAAATAAATAAATAGATAAATAAATAAATGTATTTAAAAAAACACCAAAAAACAAAAACTGGAAACAATCTGAATTTCCACGAACAGGTGAGTAGATAAACATATTATGGCATATTCATGCAATGAAATACTACTCAGAAAGAAGAATGAGTAAACTATTGCTATATAAAGAATATGATTTAGGTTCAAAATATGTTGAGTGAAAGAAGCCAGACACAAGAGTCTGTGCTGGTTGAGTCTATTTATGTTAGTTTCTAGAACAGGCAAAATTATGTGTCTGTTCATCTCTGGTGACAGAATCAGTCATTGCCTTGGGTGATGGGAGGCGGATGTTGACTGGAGGGGCAGGTGGGGAGACTTGCTGATAAGTCTTGGAAGTCTCAGTGAAACAAGGAAGAGGTAGAAGAGGTTCGAGGAGAGAAGAGTCTCGGGGCATGTCAGGTGATTTAATCCCCGGCAGCATCAAGGCCTTCTTGGAGCCTGTGATCATGAATTTGAAGTCAGTCCAGCCTGCATGGCTGAGCTTCCCCAAGTTCAGCTGCACAAGTGCAAGTACACAGGAGGCAGAGAACTGGATTTACCAAGGTTGTCGTTTTGCCAAGTAAGTGAGAAGGAGGGAGATGGACAAAGGAGCTGGAAATTTCCTACACCGAATCAATTCCTAATTCCATCAGAACAAAATGACTCTCCCTTTGCTTGTTCCCACAGAGAAAGCAATGTGACATTATGGCATTTACATATTGGTTTTCGTCCACGGTTCCTGGCGCATGTTGCTATCTGATCTTTTCCTGCCCTCCTTTCACCTGCTTCTCTTCCTCCTCAAGGCAGGAAATTCTCTGACCTACCTTAGCTTGTAGGTCATATGATTTTTTATGATATCTTTTATGATCGAAGGTCATAAAACCCCCATTTCAGGAGGGGCCCTGCCCCATGCCTGGGAGGAAGGAATGCTGCACAGAGAGGTCAAAAGAACCTGAACAAACAGGCCTTGCGGGGCTTCCCTGCCCAGGCTGTTAGTGTCAGATCACATCCGTTGTATCCAATCACAGTTGTGCACGACTGTCCATGCTTCACTTGTGCCTATGTAATGAAGCTGCCTCAAAAACTTGAGAGCACAGGGTCTGGGGAGCTTCTGCACAGCTGAACTCATGCATGTGCCGGGAAGATGTTGCACCCCAACTCCATGGGAACGGACGTTCCTGTGTTCAGGAGCCTTCCAGACCTTGCTCTGTGTATCTCTTTTTTATCCTTTAAAATATTGTTTGCAGACCGGCCACTTAGCTCAGTTGGTTAGAGCATGGTGTTATAACACCAAGGTCAAGGGTTCAGATCCCTGTACTGGCCTGCCACCAAAAACAAATAAATTTAAACAATAAAATATCTTTTGTAATAAATCGGTAAATGCAAGTACATGTTTCCCTGAGATCTGTGAGCTTCCCTAGCAAACTAATGGAACCCAAGGAGGGGATTGTGGGAACCGCGATTTATAGCTGGTTGGTCAGAAGTTCCAGAGGCCTGGACTTGCAACTGGCATCTGAAGTGGGGGGCAGTCTTGCGGGCTGAGCCCTCAACCTGTGGGATCTGACGTTATCTCCAGGTAGATAGCATCAGAGTTAAATTGGAGGACACCCCACTGGAGTCAGCTGAAGACTTGCTGGCTTGCTTGCCAGTGGGGAGAAGTGCCCACACATTTGGGCGCAGAAATTGGTCTTCTGTGTTGCTTGCTGCTGAGTAAGAGTACAGAATACACACTTCTGTATGTTTTCCCACTTACTCTTACAGTAAGGTGTCCAAATACGTATGAAACACTTCACTAAAAGGCATGAAACAGACCTCCTATCTCACTTCTCTTGGGCCGCTCTGTCCTGCTACAGGAGCTCACCCAGGTGCGTGCCAGGAGCCCAGGTCTCTTTTAGCAACAGCAGTCTCCAGAATCTTCCATACGAGTCCTTGAAGTTGGCTTATCAGGGCATTAAAAGCACCTCCTACCACATCTGCAGAATCAAGCACTATCACATAACACAACTAAACCCCAGTGCTGTCCTGTAACAGACTAATTCAAACACCAATGTCCTGAGTGTAATCAGATTTCCCAGACCATGGTACAAGCAGTTCACTCTAGACTACTGGTGGTGGGCAGGGCAGAAAAAGGTGGAAAAAAATGGAGAGAGGAGGAGGAAGGTTTAAAGGAGAATAGTCCCAAAGGTTGAGCATCTTCATGGAGCTGGTCGACCCAGATGCTTCATTCTGAGCCCAGTGAAAGACACGTGGGCTTTTCCACTCATCTATTTTATGGACTTCTTAACTGAGGTCGATCACCCTGGACTTGAAAAGAACCCTTCTTTTAACTCTCAACCTCCAAGGCCCTCCTGAAGGAGTCTGAGCCTGGATCATCCCTCACTTCAGCCCTGTGGCTGGGACCAACCTAACCCTCTTCCTTGGACACTTTCCTCCTTGGCAGCCAATGATGCTACACACTCCTAGCAAGGAGGTGCTTCAAGACTCCTCAGTCCTAGTCCTTTTGCCAGTTCCTGGCTTGGTTCCTCCTGGCTTTGGCTAGGAATGCATCTCGGGACCCTGGCCAGGGCACTTTGCCAGTTCAAATCTGTGACTGGCTGTGTGAGGGATGATTATGTATATGCTGTCCTTGCATATACAGAGGGGGAGCTGCCTGGGTACAGAGGGTCTTCCTGAGTCTCCTGATGAAGCCAGAACCTACATGCAGAGCTGTCATACCTCTGACAGACTACTGGTGGCTGCAGGCCTGGTTTCCTACCCTGCTTAACCCCAACACGGCACCGAGCCTGAGGTCATGGCAGAAGAGGCTGCACTTCAGTGTCCCCTGAGTCTTTTGACTGGCTTCATTTGGCAGTTTGCTTCCCTGGATCCTGGTTACTTACTTAATCTACCTGTAACTTAGGGATGGTCTGTATACCAGACTTAATGGCCATCGTCCTCCAAGAGTGGGTGTGAAAAGGATGGAGATCAGGGTTGTATCTGAAAAGCGCAGTACCTTTCAGCTGGTCTTGTGCAGGGAGCTGGATGGACCAGATGGGCCCCTGTAGGAGGACGGGTCTTCCTGGACTTGGTCCTGCCCTTTGATCCTTCTACTCCCATCCCGTGTACTTCTCCCATGTTTGGGTGGATCACTGAATTGGGACAGGCCTGACTTTCTCAAGCATAGACAACCGGTGGTCTTGAGACCATGTCCAGAGTGAGTCTGAGCTCAGCCTGGTGAAAATACCAGACTTGCAGCCCCAGCCTCAGCTGGGCATTCCCAAAATCACAGTCACAGCAGCCTTAGTTATTGCACTGTGTTAAGCAATATAACTGGTAGCTCTACTTTCCAGCTTTAAACTTCCCTTTGAAAAGCACCTATCAGGGGCTATTGTTTGAAATTGGTGGCAATTGAAATAGTCTTATCCAATGATTACATTTATAAACCACTGTGAATACAATGACCCAATCCAAATCTCAATTTATCCCCAAATGGCCCCAATTTTGACAGGCATACTAATTCATGAGATTCTATGATGTGCTGACAAGGATTTGAGGGAAGAAAAAGACCTGGTCCCTACCTCTAGGACCTAACAACAGAGGAGAGAGGTAGACATGCCAGCAGAACTGTGCACAGCAGGAGTGAAGATGTGACAATTTAGCATGCATGGCTTCCACTCTTCAAGAGCGATCCCTACGGTCCATGACAAGTAATGTGAGCCCCGATGCTAGGCCAGTGTAGGAGAGGGCCCACAGAGGAGCCCCAATGGCAGTGATTGCCAATGAGAATGCTATAGGCATTTTGGGTGGGATAATCCTTTATTGTTTGAACTCTCCTGTGCATTGCCTTGTTGGCCTTCACCACTAATGGCCTGCAGTATTCCCTGCAGGAATTCCCTGTCTCTGTGACAAGCAGCACTGCCCCACACATTTCCCTGGTCACCACTGCCCAGGGGAATCCAGCCACCAGAGGGCTGCGGCTCAAGGCAGTTGTGAGTTCTCTCTCCTAGCCATTCAGGCATTCATTTCAGTGAAGTGGTGGTGGAGGGGAAGGAGGAGACGCAGAAGGAAAGCACAGGGCCCTGGTTGCAGGCCCAACCCCAGCTGGAGTGGCTATTTGCTGCTTTTAGCTGCCCAAAATCCATTCCATTGCTTTTGGTAACAGGTTACCCACATTGCTGTTTTGGAACAGTCCCTGCCCTGCTCTCAGCCCTCACACTTTTGGTGGAGTTTACCCTCAGTTCCAAGCATGACTGTGCAGCTCTCGCCTGGCCAGTCAGTGCACTGTAGTCCCCTGGACAGAGCTATGGGGTCCGGGAGGGACACAGGACCTAAACGGAGCCATGATGCCTTTTGCTGCTGAGAGACAGGCGGGCTTGCCTTCCCTGCTAGACTTGACCTTGGGAGGTGGAGGGCTGTTTCTGCTGAAGCTAGAATGGAATAGATCTTGTAGAAGCAGAGAGAGAGAGAAGTGAGTCCTGGGGTCATGGCCTGTGCCCCCTGAACAAGCCACACCCGAATCGAAACTCTCTCTTGCTTGTATGGGAGCGAATACATTCTCATTTTGCTTAGGCCAGTTTGGGTTAGGTTGTCTGACATTTACAACAAAAGGGGACGTCACTGGTATGCCAGAAAAAGGAGGTAAGTGGCTCCTCCATCAGAGGAGCCAGGCTGTCGAGGGGCAGCAGCCATGGGACCCTTCACCCTGACCTTGCGACATGACGCTACCCCATCCTGGAAGTCAGCATTCATCTTCAGGAGGCTGGCTTCCCAGATGAGGTCCTGTCAGTCCAGGGGCATCTGCTCCTAATCCACCAGAACCTGTTTAGGAAAGGAAATCCTGGGATTGGGAGGTGGTGGGTGGGCTCCAGGGTTCCTGGTAACCAGCCTGGCCCATCCTGCCCAATCCCACTGGTGCTGCTGCAGGTAGACTAGCTCCCTACCTCCCCAAGGGCTGCCCCACTGGGTCCCAGCCTGACCAATTCTCAGAGGACAGCAGGTCACTTGGGCATGGGTGTGTGGATCCCTTATATGCATACGGGGTTGTCCTCACCTCACCCCATGCCATATCTGCTTGGTTACTGCTTCAGTGCACACTGGCCGACCCCTAACCTCTGGCATCTGCAGTTCTTCGCAAGGGGCTTCCCCTCTGGAGGGGGACAAAAGTGCAGGGGAACTGACCTCCTCCCTTCCAGCAGCCCTCCACCAACGGCTGCCAGGAAAGAAATACCCCAGCTTTCCCCCCTAGGGTGGGATTACTCTGCAGTGTGTGGTGTGTGTTTTACCATCTCCCAGAGTGGCCCCAGCAGGATCAGGATCTGGGGCCCTTGGTGGCCACTGCCCCCAGCATTGACTGTCCTCCCTTCCCCATTTGACACCCTTCTCCCCTATTAGTGTTTCCTGAGATCACCTTGTACTAAGACTCCTACCTTGGCTGCTCAGGAGCTAGATGTAAAAACCTGCCAGACACCTGGCAGGGTGTAGCCAGATCACCAGAACTAACCCCTGCTGCAGGTCAGGCCACGCCCACCACAGGTGCAGCCAAAGCCGCCACTTCCTAGAGACAGAGTGTTGCTGGCCGCAGGGCCTCTGTCCTCCAAGGTGCAGGCCTGGAAAGGAGCCAGCACATCCCTCTGTCCCCACTGACTGGGATTACCACAGGACAGAGTGCAGATGACTCCTTGCGTTAAATCGGATGACGTTTTATAATTCCTTCTTTTATGGACAAATCTAAAACAAATACTTTGTTCTATGAGAGTGTATGAAGAAAGTTGCTCCACCTTGGGTCCATGGCCCTGACAGGAATGACACACTGCCACTCTGGTTCACCTGTGGCTCAGAAAATCACCAAGGCCCCACACTTACCTCCCTACTCACAGGCCAAGTCCAACTTTTGTGTCTCTGAGTAAAACACAGAGAAGAAACAGAATTCTTTTAAAAATTTTTTTGTTATTTTTTATTTTGGTGACAAGTTGGATCCTTTGATGGAAACTGGATCTGTAAGAAAAATAAGGACACAGCCGTTAGCTTAGACAATACTCAGTGACCTGGAACGCTGGTGGCTTTCCAGTTTTAAAGCCTTGCAGGTAAGGGTTCAACAGCTAAGATCCTTCTATGGAAAAATAAACTTTTTAGGATTCAGATTTCTCCCATTCTTCATGCCCACTCCTCCTTTCAGCCAAACAGAGCCACACGGAGACTGTTGTGCCCCCTCAGGCTGTGATGCCCTTTGCAAAGCGCCTGGCGTGTACTGGGCTTGGGCAAGGGCAGCGCCTTCTCTGTTTCCTCTCCTTCCCCCAGGGCCCTCAGCAGCTATGGCGGAGCTTCACTCCCCAAAAGCTAGGCCGGGGTGGTGAGTTTGGTCACATTCAGTGCCCAAAAGGAGCGGGAAAGAAGCCCTTTGCTTTCAGTGCCTCATCGTCAGCTGGGGAAGATGCTGAAGGAGAGGTTCCCCAAGCTTTAGGAAAGAAAATTCTAGAAGCATCTTTACCCAAAGAGGAGACAGCTTTTCAGCTGTCGTCTGATGGTTCTTCTCACTCTGGACAGAGAAGGGCACCAAACTGTCTGTTTCCCTTCCACAGGGACTAAGAGCTGAGCCTACAGAGCTCTTTACGACTCAGTATTCTCCTGCAATGTGCCCCTGTCCCCCACCACCTGCCCCCC
>NW_007732120.1:23709-25283 GCF_000696425.1 Galeopterus variegatus
CTAAAGCGCTTCCCTGGCCTCCAAGCCAGCAAGTCCTGCCCATTCAATTCCATCTGCAATCAGCTACCACATCACCTTCTAAAAACACTCCTGCCTTTTGTAGTGGGCGCTGCTGGCTGCCCCCCTCCCTGACATCCACAGCGCTTCCTCCTTGTTGGCACGAGCCTCTCCAGTTTGCATGGAGGGAAGCAACCTCAGCCCCAGCCCTGGAGGTAGGAGACTCGTCTAATCTGGTCATGATGACTCAACCTCCTCATTCTTTCTGAAAGAAGAATTTTCTTTCAGAAAGCCCTGGCCCTTGCTGGTGGTGCTTTAATCAGACCCTTAGACCCACAGCATCCTGAGAATAACATGGGGAGATGATACTCCAGCCTGGGCTCTGGCAGAGGTGAGTCCGGACGAAGCTGGGGCCTGCTGAAGTCAGTTAAAACACGTCTCAAGCTGCCAGATGCCAGTTAGCATCGATCCCTGTGCTAGCTTCCATGCAGTCAGTGGAACTTCAATTCCATGAAAGTGGCAGGTCATGAAGGGAAAGGCCATCTCATCAGAACCACCAGGTGCAGGCTCTGGGGACTGGAAAGGACCCTGTCTCAGGTGACTCACATGGGGGTGTGTTGGTGGCACAGTTTCCTTCTCCCTCCAGCTGCATCAGAGCCCTGCTTAGCGGGGAGAGAAATCCGTGCCTTGAGCAGTTTCATCAGGCCTCCAGAGAGCCGCACCCTAACCCTGCGCCCAGGGAAGGGGCCTGAGGCCAAAAGCTCAGCTTATGGGAGCTGCCCTTAGGAGAAAGAGGAGTCACTCCTAGGGCAGAAGAAAAGAGGTGGAGCTGTGTGAAACGGTGACACTGCACAACGAAGCCATGACAAGGTCCTAACCCAAGCCCCCAGTGGGCCACTTGACTGCCTGCCCCTCAACACACACAACTTTGGGGGCTGTGTCGAAGGCTGCACTTGGTCCGTGGGAAGCCTTGTTGACTCTGCCACCTCTCAGTCATGGCGTGTGGAGACCAGAATCCAGCTGACCTGCTCCAAGCCCACTTCTTCCTCTCACTCCCCTCCTCCCCATTTCTCCTTCCCCTTTCCCCCCACACTTCCCCTCCTCTTGAACTACCATTCTCCCTCCTCCTCCACTCCCGCTCTCTTGCCCCCTCCTTCCCAGGGCTCAGGGATGTGTGAAGTCTACAGTGTGGGAGGGACGCGCAGTCCTGGTGGACGCTGAGCCGTTCAGGTGGTGCTGGACACCCCCTAAAATAACGCGGATCACAGAGTGAGAAAGTGCTGCTCATTTCCACTCCTTTCAACCCTCTAGTTAAGGTGGAGGAGAGAGTCTTGGGTGGGAGTTAGCCTCTCAACATGCGAACATCCTTTGATGTTGAAGACACAGCCTTCGAGGCTGCAATGTTATTAGGCACACACGTCAGCTAGAATTCCACGACGTTTTGTTTTCAGAGTATTTACATTTACTGTTAGTCTTTCTACGGCAAGAGATAGGATTTTCCATTTATGGTCAGACCAAATTTCCTTTTAAAATAAATGCATTCATATTAAAAAAAGAAAACAAGGGCAGGCCCGTGG
>NW_007732120.1:25727-38172 GCF_000696425.1 Galeopterus variegatus
GGACGCGCAGTCCTGGTGGACGCTGAGCCGTTCAGGTGGTGCTGGACACCCCCTAAAATAACGCGGATCACAGAGTGAGAAAGTGCTGCTCATTTCCACTCCTTTCAACCCTCTAGTTAAGGTGGAGGAGAGAGTCTTGGGTGGGAGTTAGCCTCTCAACATGCGAACATCCTTTGATGTTGAAGACACAGCCTTCGAGGCTGCAATGTTATCAGGCACACACGTCAGCTAGAATTCCACGACGTTTTGTTTTCAGAGTATTTACATTTACTGTTAGTCTTTCTACGGCAAGAGATAGGATTTTCCATTTATGGTCAGACCAAATTTCCTTTTAAAATAAATGCATTCATATTAAAAAAAGAAAACAAGGGCAGGCCCGTGGCTCACTCGGGAAGAGTGTGGTGCTGATAACACCAAGGCCACGGGTTCGGATCCTATATAGGGATGGCCGGTGTGCTCACTGGCTGAGCGTGGTGCAGATGACACCAAGCCAAGGGTTGCAATCCCCTTACTGGTCAAAAAAAAAAGAAAGAAAAAACAAAAGAAAACAAAAAGAAAAAAAGAAAACCTAAACCAAGTTAAACAGTAAGCTGATTTAAAGAAAAATATTAAGTGATGGTACAGGTGTCAAAGGTCAGTAAAGTTTGGGGAACACTGAGTTAAGAAATAAAGATGCTGATGGTGAGGGTGCTGCTCTGTTGAGTGCTTATCCCTCCCCAGGCTCTATGCTAAGTGTTTTACATGCATTTTTTTTCACTCATCCCCCATCAACCCAGTGAGATCTCCATATTATCTCCATTTAACTAGGAGAAGATGAGGCAAAACTTGCCCAGGCCCCAGAGATACTGGATACTGGGGGAAACAGACCCCAAGCCTGCCTGCCTCCAGAACCCAAGCTCACAACCGGTAGGCTGTGCTGCAGGAATCTCTAGGGTGAAAAGCTTTAGCTTGGATGCATTCTTCGCGCTGCCAGCGGCCGCCATCTACCCCACCCGCCACCAGGCCCTGTGCCAGGCGCTTCTGCACACCACTCATTTAATCCACATAACCGTCGCCCTTGGAGGGGGTTATTAGTCTCCACTAGAGATGACACTGACTGCCCCCTCACAGCCACTATCGGGTAGCAGAGCCAAGACCGGAACTTACAGGTTCCCACTCTAAGGCCAGCATTTTTGCAGCCACCACAGTGATAACAGTAGCAAGACCTGCAGCTCTGTTCTCCGAGCACCCGATCTCACCACTACCAGCAATCTTAAGAGGAAAGTACTACTATTTTCCCGTATTTGCAGTTGAGGACACTGAGGCTCTTAACTGCTATGATATTTCCTAAAGCTTCTAATATTATCCCATGAATATCCTTTGAACATATGGAGGAGCTCTAGAGGGGACACCGAACTCCCACTGGAGTTGTCTGGGTTTGGCTCCTGAGATAGTTTGAGCTTCTACTCCTAGCACCATGCTTTACTGGGGCCATTATGTGTCCATTCCTGTGACCCGTGGAGGTCTGGGGATGGGTTGAAAAGCTTCCCATCACCTCTGCACCACCATCCCTAGCATTCACTAAGTGTGGACCAGGCAAGGGGATGACTGTAGATGCTCTTGGTGTCCTTCTGTGCTGGTGCATGAGCTCCTGTGACTTGTGAAGTTAGCTGCTGACAGCTCAGAACTGACCCCTTCTCCAGGGAGCTGCATTCAGCCAAATGGGGGCTGCTTTTTCCATGAAGACCTACACTCCCTACCCCCCACCCTTGTAGCCAAGGACTGACGGACAGAGGAGCACCGAAGGGCAAACCTCTTGCCTCTAGTGAGACCGACTCCGACTCCGGTGTAACTCATGATCAGGCTGAGGTCTTATCTGGCCCTTGCTTCCCTCCTTCCCCTGCCCTCTCTTGCACTCCTGTTCTTTTCCTCAGTAAATCCTCTGCACCCAATCCCTGTGTCAGGCTCTGCTTCTAGGGAGCCCAGCCCGAGTCAGGAGAGGATCGAACATGGCCATGGAAGGCATGCTCCTTGTCCTTGAGGACCTTGCAATATCATTGGGGAAAGAGGTCACACACATACAAAAGAATCCTCCACAGCACAGGACAGGACAGGCTAGAGAAAACAGTGGTTGAGAAGATGGAAGAAATCACTGGAGCTGGGGTGGAGGAGAAAGGCTTTAGGAAGAAGGGGAGCTAGGCCATGAAGAATAGGTAGGACTGGACATGGGGAGAGGGAACAGGCCTTCCAAGCAGGGGAGAGGCCCTGAGATGGGGAGGGACTTCGGCCCCACCCCTTCCATTTCCTCCCATCCAGCATCCATGACTGGATACTGGGAACCATCCCAGGTCAGTGGGGGCAAGGGAAGAGGTGGGGGCTCCATTTTGATGATCCTAATAATGGGTCTAGCACATCTGAGAGATCCAGAGAGAGCCATGCCACCTGACCCGGAGGCCAGGAATGAGTCACTCAGCTCGCAAGCCTCCCTGGAGAGGCTGGGGGGCTTGGTTCACCTGTAAAGACCACCTTCATTCAAAGAAGGGGCAGGGGCTCCACATACCTGCCGGACCGTGGGTCTGGGGGCTTTTTCACAGGGATTCAACGATGTAGTAGGCAGCTCCCAGGGCCCCCAGAGCTACAGCAACAGTCCCGAGGGCTTGGAGCACGTGAGTTATGATTACTGGAGTGTTTTCTTGAAGGTCTTCTGTAAATCAAAGAATGAAGTGGGGGTTGAGGGAAGTTGGGTTTTAGTGCTTGCCTACAGGTAGGAGAAAGTAGAAATTATGTGGTCCCCTCTGGATTGCAGAAATAGCCATCTCCTTGCTATCAATCTTCCTCTGAAGAGAACACATAATTTCCTCCCGCCCCTTCCAGCAACTCCCTACCACAAGATCCCCCCAGGATCTGAGCATGAGCTGCCCTGGAGGCTCAGAGGGGGAAGGTCAAGGATGTGTGTGCCAGGCCTTGTGCTAAACACCTCACACCCAATGTCTTCAAGTCTCACAACAACCCTATGAGGTAGGTTCTATCATTTATCTCCATTTTAGAGAAGAGAAACCTCAGAAAAGAAAGTATTACACCCACTACAAAGGTGAGGAGAATACCTTATCATTATGCTAATTACGAAGAAGGCATTAAAATGCAAAATTCATTTGGATAAAAATCCTCCGATAGTAGGGATTCTTATTTAATGTGAATGTGTATTTAAAGCCAAGAGCCAACGTTATACTCCCATGAGAAATGCAAAGACTGTGGAAGCAGGTGCTAAAATCTGCACAGAATTAAGACTACACGTTTTACCCTGGCCAGACTGCGTCCCTTCCCTTTCCCCCTCACCTTCCTGATTCCAAGTCTTGCTTTCACCTTTCCATCCACCTAAAATGCTCTCCCTTTTCATTTAAAGCCATAGAGGGGCCCAAGATCCTTTCAGACTCAGTTCATGTATTGACACTCTGACCTGGCCCCCACTTCAGAAGCAAGTTCTCTCCTGTTCAGAAACTCCTGCGGCCTCTCCTATAGAACACGTAGCACTTTCTGACTAGCATCTTTGTTTCTTAATGCACAGGTTTTAGCTCGCCATGTAGACTACAAAAATTTCAACGCTAAAGTTCCCTGTTCTGGTTTCCCTCGCTGTGCCTTGTATCCCATGCAGAAGTAGGTTTCCCTCTACAACACTTGTTGGGTTTAAACTGATATGAACCCATGGCACAATTTGGCAGCAGGTGGATGAAAAAACTAAGTGTGTAGGAGGAAAGTGGTGTGGATGGTGGGCAGGCCCTTCCTCAATGGGACATACTAGGTGGCAGAGTGTTTTTGGCTCCAGGCATGTTCTCCCCATGCACCTGGTATCTGTTTGCTTCTCTTCATACATATGAGAAATGGAGTTTTCCAACTATGGATGGGGAGGGGATCGGGTAGGAGAGGGGCTGGGAAGAGAAGCAGGATGAGGATGGGAGATGGGTGGGCCCTGCTCCTGGGGCAGGGCTATGAGACCCCCATGGGGAAGGACCTCTTCCGAGATTTGTGTGGCCCTGAGTTCAAGCAGAGCTGCTCTGGGGCCCAGCCACGCACACAGCCTCGCACCACTGAAGAACGGGGTAACATCTTCAGTCTGTTCCCCTGACACGAAGAGGGGTCCTCCCATGAGGGGCAGCAGCGGCCGTGACGTGTCTCCAGGTGGCTTTGTGTAAGAGGAAAAGAGGAGAGACACTGGGGGTGATGTCACGGGGCTGCCACCGACAGACCAGCCTCGGGGCACATTCCCTGTGGGGACTCCCAGAAATGGCCCGACACACTCTGAAGGGGGTTGAGGTCTTGCTATTACATGGAGGGGGCCTATGAGTTACAATCAGTTTTTATCACTAACTTCTGGGGAAAATTCAAATGCAGGTCAAGAACCTGAGCCATGGGAGAGGGGGGATGGCCAGAGTGTTTAATCACAGAGCTGCTGAGTGACAGGGAATTTATGAGCAGCTGGGAGTGAGTGTACTCTGTGAGGAAGAGTGGGCACCTATAGAGAAAAAAAAAAAAAAGAAAGAAAACCCCGAAGAAGCAATTCCTAGTCAGGAAGAAAACTGGCACCTCTCTGTGCACGCGGGATGGGTCCCCTATGGGTGGGTCTGGTCAGAAAGGGCCCCCGTCTGCCAAACCCCAGGAAGTGGCAACCCAGAGGGAAAGACTTTCCTTGTGGCCTATGTACAATTCCCAAGAGGAAGTTACACACAATTGCCGATAAGGTCTGGGGACAGAGCCTGGCCCTGAGAACTGTGTACCCGAGACTCCAGCCCCCCATGTGCTCCGGAACCTGTAGAAGGTGAGGAGGCTTGGGCATCCTCTCCCTGGCACGGCCTGCCAGTACCGAGGCAGAAGGACATCGAAGATGCGGCCGTGGCACAGCCCCAGACGATGCCAGCAAGCAGTGCTGCCGGGGCAAGTGGCACAGGAGCAGGATCGCGGGCCCGCATGAGTCAGCGGCTCTGGTGGACAGAGAAGGAAAGAGATGAGAGGTGCACTTGCCTCCAGGAGGCTGGGGACAGCTTGGAAGACAGTCCAAGAAGGCTCCTCCAACAGCCACGCTAATCACAAGGTCCAACTGCAGGATTCACAGGGGAAGCCCTAGACTTCGAAGGCACCATCAGGGATTCAGGACTACCCAGGGAAGGCAGTTCTCTCACAAAACGTTCTCTTACCAAACAGGAGAGAAGGCTAACTGTGTGGGAAAATGGTTGTTTTATAGACTGGTGCTATCTAGGAATAATAAAAAAAAAAATTGTAAAGTTACCCTGTATGGTGCTCCAAACTTCACCTCCTTATCCATCTCACTTGTCACAAAAATCCTGTGAAGTGGAATCCTGTTAGTCTTGTTTTACAAATAAGGAAACTGAGGCTCAAGGAATATAAGGCATATGCCCCTGTCGCAAGTAGACTGCAGAAGTGGACTTCAGCTCAGGATTTCTAACTTGTAATTCAGTGAAGACTCTTGCCACAGAATTCACAGGAAGTGACATAAGCAGGAGACTGCCCACCCCATGAGAGGCTGCATTGCGATTTCTGGAATAGGAGCTGCCACGTTTCATTTATCTAGGGTATACTGATCCATCCAGAAGGCAACCGCTGCTCTAATTTACAGTCCTGGAAATACTTGCCCAAACATATCTCCCATTTCTGTCCTCCTCTGGTATGGATCCCAGCAGAACTCAGAGGTGGTGCCCTCTGTTGTTGGGCAGGAGGATTTCTGGATGGATAATTCCCTCCTATTTCCGACCCAGTTACTCGACAGAGTTACAGATTCTTCCAGTCCTAAGCTCCATGAAGCCAGTGGTCAACCCAGCAGACTCAGCATACTTCCTGCTTAGATCTGCCCACGACACACACTTTTCTGGGAACGGGGAAAGAAGGGATTCCAAAGGCAAGACTTACCTTTAAAAAAAAAAAAATCAAAGTATAATTTCCAGACTATAGAATTCACTTTTCTAGATTGTTCGGTAGTTTTTAGTATATTCACAAAACTGTGTGACCATAACCACTACCTAATTTCAGAACATCTTAATCTTCCCCCAAAGAAATCTCATACCCATTGGCAGTCACTCCACTGTTTCCCCTCCCCTCAGTCCCTGGCAATAAATCTGCCTGTTCTTGACATTTCACATACATAGAATCACACGATTTGTGCGTTTTTTGGGGTGACTACCTTTTTTCACTTAGCCTAATGTTTTTAAGGCTCATCCATGTTGTAGCATGTATCAGTGCATCACCTCTTTTTATTGCCAAGTAATATTGCATTGTGCTAATTGTATTGTGGTATTTCATGCCACATTTTGTTTATCCAATCATCAGTTGATGGAATTTGGGTTCCACTTTTTGGTTATGAATAATGCTCCTATGAACATTCATGTACAAGTTTTTGCGTGGATATGTGTACTTAATTCTCTTTGGTGTATACCCAGGGGTGGAATTGCTGGGTCATGCGGTAACTTCACGTTTCTTTGAGGAACTGCAGACTGTTTTCCATAGCAGCTACACCACTTTACATTCCCACCAGAAGCATATGAGTTCCAATTTCTCTGCATCTCCACCAACACTTGTTATTGTCCACCTTTTTGATTATAGCCATTACAGCAGAAGACTTGTATTTTCTTGAGCTACAATATTTTCTGCATAAAAACAGCATTGGACTTTAGAAAATGGCATCCTTTACTTACAGGCCCTCATCCCATATCTCCAACATTCCTTTGCACTCTGGCTCAAAGAGGAAAACTCCTCTGGAAGAAGTGTAGGGTGTCCACTGTAACCACTGATGAGCCACCAACGTTTCCTGCTTTGCCTCCTCAATAAGCCAAGCTCCTCTCTGGGGGGAGTCACATGCATTCATTAAAAGATTTGGGAATGGAAAGCTCTGCTTTCTACAGATACCAGTTCTGAAGGCCATAATCCAGAAATGTTTCTCTCAGTGATCGACAATCACAATCTATACAACATATAGCCAAACATTCAAAACCGTTACCATATGTCAAGAACGGGTTGCTTCTTGGCTGCAGAAATATCGTCATGGCGATACCTTGGATTTAGCACTCTCACTCATATCATTTATTTATTTTACACCCACATCATCCAGAGGAATAAACTGTGGCCCAGGGAGTGTGGCCTGCTCAGGGCCACAGAGCCATGGGCATTGACTTCACTGCAGATCCAGAAGAAACTCAGAGAAGGATGTTCTTCCTCTTGTGGAGACCACCAGGCCTCTTGGAATTGAAAGGTAAGTGAGGATTCTGAAATCAGAATAGATCCAGGTTCCCCTTTCAGTGCTACCAGTGACAGCTTGAGAGCAAGTTGTGTGACTCCTGTGAGCCTCAGTTTCCCCATCTGCTAAATGGAGATGATAATAGTTTCTCCTTTATAGGACTGTCAAGTGTGAAGATTAACTTAGATGGCTGAGCTGAATGCTGGGTACTCAGTAAACGTCAGTGATAAATGTAAGTTCGCTATTACCATTATAGTTAGTATAAACCAGCCCACCTCCTGCACTCCATTTGAATTCCTTCTACACAATCCCACGCTTATGAGCCCTGCTTGGCTCCTAAGAAGATGGAGAACCACTTTTCCTGGACAGCCATTCCATTTTCAGACAGAGCTAATTGTTGAAAAGTTTTTTATGTGGAGCAGAAATCTGTCTCTAGTATCTCACATAGGTAAGGTAGCCAATTTAGCAAATTAAAAATTCAGGATGCCCATGCAAGGAGAGGGATCTTCAAAAAGTTCATGGAAGGATTCATATTATCTTTTAATTCAATTTTTCCATGAGCTTTTTCAAGTACTCTCATATTGGGATAGATACACTAAAAAAATTATTTGTTGTTTATCTGAAATTAAAATTGAACTGGGAATCCTGTATTTTATCTGACTACCCTATGCATGGACCCTTAGACTTCTGGGGAATGACTTGCCACATCGTCCACCTGACAGACAGACATCCCCAATTCCCTCAGCCAACTGTCATACAGCAAATGGGTTCCCCCCCCCCCCCCCCCCCCCCCCCCCCCCTCTCATCCTCCATCAACCTGGCTACCTTCTTTGGACTAGTTTGCTAGGCGTCTTTTATAGCCCATGCAGATAGCCTTTTGAAGACAGAATAAAGCGGTATGACAACCTCCCTCGTGCTAAACCACATGCTTCTACTAATGCGCGTTGCTTTTCATTTCGTAGCAGTCACTCGGTATTGCTGACTCCCAGTGAGCCAGTATCACCATGCAGCCAAGTTGAATGTTAATATGTATGCGTGGCTGTCTTCAGGGAGACTCAGGAAGGTGAGGCATAATGAAACCCAGGAACCCTGGTCAAACCCAAACCAAAACCTTCACAGTCCACAAGAGCAGTTCCAGAGTACATGTTAAATACACCTCACTACCCTACAAGAACCAGCCTCTGCAGGGCAGGGGTGGGGGTGGGGACTGGACTGCATCAGCAGGAAGACTAGAAGTGCTTGAGCTAGAAGACTGCCCACCTGGTTTCCTGGGTTGATGGGCTGCTTTTTTGTCATTGTTCGAAGACGACAGGTGCCCAGAAGAGCGGCGGGTCTTGGGAGCTGGAGGAGCTGGAAGAGCTGGGGTTGCAGGCTGTTGCGGTGGGGGCTCCGAGCTAGGCTGCTGTGGGGTGTTTTCAAGGCTGGGCTGTTGTGGGGTAGATTCAGGGCTGGGCTGCTGCAAAGTGGACTCAGGGCTAGTCTGCTGTGTGGTGGACTCAGAGCTAGCACGCTGTGAGGTGGGTTCTTGGTGGCGTCTGGTGTTTGACCTTTTCTTCCTGACCTTCCTCATGGTGGATCCTCCCAAACTAATGTGGACCTACATGGAGCTGCCTGGTCTCCTGGCTCCCTCCTGGAGGGGCCGTTTGCCCTCTGCCCTAGGGGTCTGGCTCTGGCCTCTGACTGGACCCAGGCCCTGCAGAGAATGGTCACCCACACCTCCTGTGAGGTCACAAAAGCCAGAGTGGTCCCCATGGCAGGGCTCCCGGGACATTCTCATTCCACAGATACCAGCCCTGTGAGCCTGGTTCAGCCTGGCTGTGGGGCCTGTGATGACTTGGACCCCACGATTCTGCGACCGGAGCGCCACCTTCAGGCACCTCTGCACTGGTGTGTTCCTGGGTCCATGGGAGTTGTATTTCACTCTAAGACACCCCGGATGTGACGCTCAGCTCTGTCACTGGTTTCCTCATACAAAAACAAAAACAAACAAACAAAACAACCTATGCTCACCATGCATTTTTCTCTTAGGTAACTTTCCTGAAGATTTGGGGCTTCTTTACTTTCTCTACCTTAAAGAAGACTTTACCTTCTATGGCCCATAGGCTTCTCCCATCTCAGAATAGCTTCCCCCTTCCTCCAGAGCCTTTCCGCACCACTGTGGGAGAGGAGCCTGGGCGGGAGTGGGGGGAGGTGTCCTGACTTTGCATTTGGCAAATAATTTTCCCTAAAAATATAAAAGCTGTTCAGAAAGCTAAAATTTTCTCAAACTCATTATATTGGCAACAGAAGACTATCTCCCCAACTCTAGACTGGTTCAGTCAAGCAGGGTCCTATGAACCGTTCTCTTAATTAATAATGTGATTTTCATTTTAGGATAGAAGAGGGAAAAGCACTTTTAAAAGACAACCTAGAATTCACACTGTGACTGCAACATAAAATGTGTTCGCATTAGAAGACTTTACTTCCACCTTGAACGCATCATTATGTACGTGAGTATTTGACTTTTAATCCCATGAACTGTGGCCTGCAGGGATGACGCTCCTGCCCCAGGATAAGGTTTAGGGCAGACCCAGCTAGTTACAAAGGGCTCAAAGGGGTCTCCACAGAAGGCCAGACCCAGTGGGAATGGTGAAATGAAAGGACATATGTTATGGCTTCTAGAGCCTGAAAAGACCTTAATGATTATCTTTTTGCAGAAGAGGACACTGAGGTTTAGAGAAGTTAAATTACTTTTCCAAAGTCACATGGTTGGTTGGGGGCATCAACAGGGCAATATTCCAGTTCACTGCTCTTTCTTCTCACGACCCCAGAAAGCAATAGGGAATTGATAATTATACATGCTTTAAAATTAATGAATTTAAGAATCCCCTGAGTGAGAAGATTGAAGAAAAGAAACAAAGTTATGAAGGATTAGAAGTGAAGGGAAGCTTAGACCAACAGTGTTGGATTGTACGTGGTTGACTCTGGTGTACGGAGGAAGTTCAGGAGGCAGGTGAGCTACAAGAAGGTGATGATTCTCTGAAGTCAAGAGCAACGGGTCCCTCGAAGGGATTCCATCTAGAAACAGGGATTGGAAACCCAGGGCAGGAACCCTATTGGGATTTAGCAGAGAGGTCAGGAACTCCTAAGGCATTCACTTCTGCAATACTGGACTTTCAGGCACCAATGGGCTTTAACTGAGGGCCTCAACCTGGTTTAAATCAGGGTTTCTCAACCTCAGCCCTATTGACATTTTGGGCTGGACAATTCTTTGCTGTCTTGTGTACTGCAGGATGTTTAGCAGAATCCCTGGCCTGTACCCCGTATCACTCCCTGCAACCCCGTGACAAACAAAAATGTCTCCAGGCATTGCTAAATGTCCCCAGGGGTGGGGTGGGATGTCAGAATAGCCCCTGGTTGAGAAGCCCTGGTTTAAATCAGTCAGATAGGGCAGACACACACAGGCAGAATTTCCTGGTAGCAAGGAAAGAAACTTTCCATTTCACCTGAAGAAGCCCACGAGGGCACAGAAAACAGGTCTCTGTTCCCCAGAAGAGAGATAGGGGAAACCCAGTGGGTAGGCTTAGGGAGCAGTGAGTTTTTCTGACGGTGGTGAATACCTGTGTGCATTCCTTAGTAAAAGTGGTCCCGAGAAGGAGGGGGAGGGCACTCGTGGATGAGAGGTTGTCCCAGAAGAACGAGGAAGGCTGGCACTGCCATAGTTCTTGCCAGCACGTCTTCCAGGGCCCCCGCCTTCTGCTGGAGCACAGGATCCTAGCCTGGAAGCACGACTCCTCTACAGTATAGTCACAGCCCGCTATCCCAGGCTTATCTGCCACCACGCTGCTACCTAGGTCCAGCTCTAGCCATCCACGTGCACGGGAGGTCTGGTGAGCACGCCTCGCTTCCCTGCATGTGCAGAAGCCCTTGCCTCCATCACTCCCCTCTCCATCTCTGTCAAACCACTTAGCATGGTCAAGACCCATCTCAAGAAGAGCTATCTCCTCTCAAAGCCTTTCTTGAGGTCCCCATCTGGAAGCCATCTTTCCGTCATCTTTTGCATGACGCTGGTCACACTCCGCATGGTGTTATCATGATTTCTATCCTTGTCTTCTCTCATTCCCTGATCTCCAGACTGTGGAGACATGGAGGGCTGAAGTCCAGAGGAGGGGCTCAGTGCAAGCTGTCTGACTTGAATGAAGGTGAAGGTGGGGAGGACACAGATGGCAGGAAACCCTGGAAGGCAGGGTAGGTGTGCGACAAGGCACCCTGGAGCCTTCGTCCTAAGGCATTGTTTTCACAGATGGACAGCTGGAATAGTCCACAGGTGAGGGGCTTTGCTAACCAGGCGATGTGAAAACATGGCAGATTATTTAGGGGAGCGAAAAGAATGAGTCTAAGGGGATGCAGTTAGGCAGGATAAGGTCCTGAGGGTGTGAACATCTGGGGCTTCCGGCCCTCTGGATGCATCCTGGGCACCGGGAACAAGCATGTCATTATGTGTCCTGAAGCTAGTATCTTTGAGCTGGATGGCACCTCAGACATCTACCGGCCCTCCATCCTCACATGTCAAGGGGTCTGTACAGAGGACACTTGCTATGACCATCAGGGCCCGGGACTGCCCAGCCCAGAGCGCTTCCTCCATCCCTACTTCGGCCCCTGGAAGGGCAGAGCTGGAAGGAGCTTCTCGAGACAGAGGCCCTTGGTGCTCATGTAAGAGCCCACTGCCCCGGGGACCCACAGAGGAGCCCCCTGGGGCCACAGGCCTGGATTCCTTGATAGGAAGGTCTGAAGGGTGCAAATAAGAATTCTGCAGCAGGCCAGCTACTCTACCAAAGTACCATCCTCGGAGGGTTGTCGTGAGGCGTGAAAAGCTCTAGAACAGTGCCTGGCTCACGACAGGCATGTTTTTATTGTAGTTATTATTCCCTGCAGGAGAAAACTAAAGAACCAGGCAAGGTATAAGTGGATGTGGAGCGCAGGGGGGCCCCGGTCCTACAAAATCCCCAACCGGCACCTGACACACGCGTTCCCGGCCCCCCGCCCTCAGGCCCCTCACCGTCCGTCTGGGTCGCCCGGTCCACGAGGCGGACCCTGCGCGCTTGGCTGGGGGCGCGCTGGACGTCCAGGGTGCCCTCAGGCCGGCCGGGGCAGAACAGGGCGGTGTGCACCTCCACGGCGGGGCTGCGCGGCGCGAAGACGCCGCCGAGCAGGGCCTCCATGCGGCGGCGCGCCTGGGCCTCCTCG